>NC_026000.2:79934773-80039895 GCF_000442705.2 Elaeis guineensis
TAGATTAAATTTATGATTAATTAGATTTAAAATTTATTTAAATCTAAAATAAAATTTTTTTATTAATAATTCTCGCACAAAGAACCATCATAATTTTTTTTTGAGAAATTTGCACAGTTACGAGGAGAAAGTTAGGCTCAATCGTGTGCTAGCACAATTTTCTTGAACCTAATTGGATCTAATTCAAATCAATTGGACTAGTCTAATTGATGACATCCAGATCCTGACCCTTGTTAGTGTGACCCAGTTAGGTTCAATTCTGTATGGTAATGAGATATATCGTGATCTCATCATCGACATCATCGAAACTCCTTTTGATGGATCAGAACTCTTCTGATTCAGATAATTAGAATGATCGATCATCAAGATCACTTATATTGCTCTCAAAATCCACCAGTGACACCTAGCAGTATATGGTGGCAACTCATCAGAATTGAAGATGAACCTCTTGATGCAGCTACCTATGTGATTGAGTTCCTCTATTATGAGTCCCGACTGAATTAGGATTAAGGTGAACTCGTCAAACCCAACATCAGTCATATGAATCAATCGATCAATCTGAGTCTAATGTGAAATCCCAATGAAAAACTCTTTTTCATTATTTCACTCTGCCATGGCCATGGGCTTAAGGACTCGATCTTTCAATCACCAAAAGACTACTCCTCTCATCTACTAAGGTTGTAGATCCCATCTTGGTGCGATCTGATTCCTACAATGAATATGCTACAGCCAACATACACCTCAGGGTTTCGAATGGCTAGGGGATCGAGTTATGGTGTAGACAAACTATAACATACTCAAGGTGAACTGTCGATGCACCTCAGGTCAAAGAACTAGACACACAACTGCAACATCGAGCTTAGTCATCGACAAGAAGGTAGACTTCCTTATGACTGCTCGAGGTGATCATACTCAATACTCTCATTCTCAACGAATACCTGTACTCTCACTCTGGTGTCTCCACACCATAGACTCAAGACACATCTACCCTAAGGAAGCAATCGTACACCAGCCTTCTGGATCGATCACCATCCTCGTGATGATCTTATGGTCAGGAGCTGTTTATGAGTTAGTTATGTAAATTCATGCCTTAAATTTTCAACTTTTAAAAATATGAATTGACATTCCTACTAACTCAAAGGATGTATCACAGACACAATGTACACAATGTGATAGAAGAATAACCCATTTATTGATTTATAGTCAAAATTATAAATTTGCCTTTAGATTTGTACAGGAATGTGTCAGCCAATCTGGCATCTAGGGCACACATCTAACAAATCAGAACTGGATCGACACATATAGCCAGATAAGTGAGATCAGTGGAAGGGATATGCCATTAACTCGACAAGAATGCATTCGACTCGAGTAGCTCCCAATTAAAAATCAATCGGTCGCATCTGCCTAACTTACCTTTGACACCAAATTATTGAACCAAAACTAATTGGGTTAGCCTATAATCCATGCTCTAACCATTGAGCCAAATTAGATCTTAACTTGATCGAGTCATATCTAAATGTGATTTGACCTTGACCCAGACTTAGTCGATTAGGCTGGTCAATTATTAGCTTTCATGATCCCACCTAACCAACTGTTGATTCGATTTGATCAACCGTTAGACTTAATTGAGCTACCCAAGCCCAAACCTAATTTTATAAAAATGACTTAGATCTGAAATTTTTAATTTTAGACCTAATTTAATTCCATAAGCTTAATTCATTAATTAAGTCTTGGGTTCATAAACAAAACATGTAAAATAAATCCTAGGATTTCAGGATCTAGGGTTTTGCAGAAAAGTAAGTTTTGATTTCTGATTAAGGATGAACACGCAGCACCCCTACACGTCATAAAAATATCTCATTGTATGAGAAGAGAGGGTTTTTAAACTCTACTTTGTTCTTATGATCAGATGGCCATGAGGAATACCTTAATCAAAAATATAAATTTAACTACAAAACTAGTTAGATCTAAATTTACATTATACAATTTAAGATCTAACTAATACATGCTTTGCATGCATCTCATGTATCAAAAATTGATCTAATTAACATACTTTTAGATTTAATACATCACATGTAACATCTAAAAAATAAAATTTAAATTGAACTATTCAACATAAAATTTATTCTAGATAGTTACTAGAACAATTCTACAACTAGTCTAGGCATGCAACAGATCAATCTTATATATTATCTAAATTTTTATTTTTTATTTTTGATCTGAATATAATATTTATATCATCAAAAAATAGAGAATAGATTAGATCTAAATTATATTTTAATCTCATTAAAACATAAACTTACATGACTATTCATAGATCAAACTATTTCTAGTCTAGTCATGCATCTCATGCATGTTAGATCTTCTCAGATTTAATTTTAAATATTTTGATGAGAACCTCATCCTAACATGAGCAAAGTCGAAGATCTGATTATTAAGAGACCGGATAGGGGGAGAGGCCCTCGCAATGGCCCTTATGCGCCCCCACAGTCATGTTAGGAACAGGAGGAGAACCTCATCCTAACATGAGCAAAGTCGAAGATCTGATTATTAAGAGACCGGATGGGGTGAAAGGCCCTCACAACGGTCCTTATGCACCCCCACAGCCATGTTAGAAATAGGAGGAGAACCTCATCCTAACATGAGCAAAGTCGAAGACCTGATTATTAAGAGATCGGATGGGGGGAGAGGCCCTCGCAACGGCCCTTATGCGCCCCCACAGCCAAATTAGGAACAGGAGGAGAACCTCATCCTAACATGAGTAAAGTCAAAGACCCGATTATTAAGAGACCGGATGGGGGGAGAGGCCCTCGCAACGGCCCTTATGCACCCCCACAGCCATGTTAGGAATAGGAGGAGAATCTCATCCTAACATGAGCAAAGTCGAAGATCCAGTTATTAAGAGATCGGATGGGGGGAGAGACCCTTGCAACGGCCCTTATGCGCCCCCACAACCATGTTAGGAGCAGGAGGAGAATCTCATCCTAACATGAGCAAAGTCGAAGACCCGGTTATTAAGAGACCGGATTGGGAGAGAGCCCCTCGCAACGGCCCTTATGTGCCCCCACAGCCCTATTAGGAACAGGAGGAAAACCTCATCCTAACATGAGCTGAAATTGACTGTGTCGAGAACAGGAGGAAAATCTCATCCTGACACAAACGAAGACCTGGTCGTTTAAGACCGGATGAGAAAAAAAGCCTCCTCAATGGCTCCTCTACACCCCTACAACCCCGTTAGGAGCAGAGGAAAAATCTTCACCCAAATATTAAAAAAAAAAGTGGAGAAAAAAAGGGAAAGCAACGAGCTACGCCAGAGATAAGGAAAAAATGAACTACATCCAAGATACAAGGGACCTCGTCTCAATGAGGAAGAAAACTCTTATAAAAAATTCTCAGTCTCCAAGGGGAAACCCAACACTGGCAGGAGAAAATAGACTTCCTCAAAGTAACAAAAAGTTTGGGCCCCAAGCTCGAACACCAGGAGAAAGTGTCAAATTTGAATGGCCTCAAAAAGATCTTCGATCATGAACAAAAAGGGCAAATCAACACGGTGATGATCAGCAACCTTCAAACAACATCGACATCGAATAAAATAAAAGACAAGAGAAGCTCGGTAAACGACAACTCAGAGCAAGAATAGACAAGGTAATGAGAAATTTTTTTTTCATTTCATTAGTAAAGAGTGCATTACAAAAGCCTTTGAAGGCCAAAAAAAGAAAATAACAAGAAAAGAAAAGAATACATGGAACAAAGGTAAAAGAAGCTCTAAAGAAGCTCGGCTTCTTCTGACTTCGGACTCTCGATTCCAGTCATTATCAGGGATTGCTTTAAGTTCTCAACTTCTTCTTCTAGTTCCTTCTTTTTTAACAGCATCTCCCAATACATTTGGTGAAACCGTCGGCTTTCGCCCTCCGATTCCCGATGCCTCTTCCTCAAAACTTCAGACTCCGCTTCTGCATCTTTGACCGCCTGCTACTTATAGGTCAGTTGACTTTCAATCACTGCAGTTCGACCTTCTTCTTTCCAAGAGCTACGGATAGTTCTTCCATGGTCTCCCTCAAGGATTGGAGCTTGTCGGAGCCTTGAACCGAAATGGCCTGGGTTCTTTCGAACAATTGCTTCTAAAGGCGAGCAACCTCGTCGGTCGCCGTCTTGAGCCTCCTTCTGTAGTTGTCTATTTTCCTGCACCAACCGACTCGGTAAGTGTTGTAACTCGTCTTGATGTCCTGTAGCTACTTCTGGAGGTCGGAGAATTTCTTTGACCAGTCCCAGTCGTAGTCAGCCTGAGTTGGAAGCCAGGACGAGCTCCCTTCCAATTGGTCGATCTTCTCCCGTGCGGCCGCCAACTCGATCTCGAGGGAGCTGATCTTGGAGGCCTGAGTCCAAGATCGGTCACTGGCACATTTCTGAAGTTCCTCAAGCTTCTTCTCAAAGTTGGCCTTCTTCCGGCTACAGTCCATGAAGTCCTTTTTGTAGAGGTTCCAAAGGTGAGTAACCTCCACGGTGGCTTCCGAATGGCTCTTTCTCAGCCTATGAAGTTCATCATCCATCTTCTTTGATTTCTTCATTAGGTGATAAACTTTTCTTCTCAGATCCTGGATCATAGACTTCAAAAGAATCTCCTGCGGTAGGAAAAGAGCTTCGGCAGGGCACTATTATCGGAAAACAAGAGCGTCACAATGCAAATCATTGCAAGAAGAAAAAAAAAGAAAAAAGAAGTAGAAGGAGAAAAAAGAGCTCTCTATAAAGAGAAATCCAATTTCATTGATTGAATAATTCTTAAGTATAAGAGAAAGATAAAAAAAAGTTGTAACAAAGGAAAAGTATAAAATTTGAGGTCTCGGATCTCTAGAGCAGAAGTGGAGGAGCTCGACGCCCCCAGAAGGTTGGTCACGGCAGCTGCGGTAGTTGAAGAGGTCTCGGCTGGAGGGAGATTGGCAACAGCTTCGGAAGGTCTGACTTCATTGTCGGATGTTTCATCCAGGAAGTTGAGGTCGAGTTTGGGAAACTTCCCGACCACCTCCTCCTGGCAAAGCTCGAAGCCTTTGATAAAGGCGGCCTGGCCAAACTTGATATTCAGATCTCTCATCTCGGAGGAGGTCTTGAACTCCTCCACTGCTTGGGCCTTGCCTCCGAGACTAGGGTCGGGATCTGCTCCTTCAGCTTGGAGACCTCGACCTCTACCTTCCTTCTTTCCTCCTCCAAAGCAGCCTTCAGATCCGTCGAAGTTTGTTCCTCTTTCTGGAGTGCCTCTTGGAGACTCGTGACTTCGGCGACCTTCTCCTTAAGACAGACAGCCTCAACCTGGTGACCTTCCTCCGCTTGGGCTGCTTCCTTCTTTACATTTTTCATTGCCTCGATGTTGGTGATGAGTTGGTGTCCAATCTGCAAGAGCGGCCAGGAAGTCAATATGAAAGCTAAGGAATGAACTTAGTGAAGAAGCGAAAGGAAGAAAAAAGTAAATCGGCCTATCTTAAGAAAGGACCCCAGAGAGTCCCAAACTTGCTGTTTAGGATCGGCATGGACGATCCTATGGACAATCTCGGGCAAAATGCATCCATCGACCAACCTTTTTATTAAATCTCTGTTGTTGAAGGGATTCTCCCCCAGATCCTCTTCAGAGCCATTGGACCCTTTGATGGCAGCCCTGCTACTGCTGATTTTATGGGCCACCATCTTCTTCCTTCTCTTCCTTTCAACCCCCAGTGCCTCCTCGGGATGAGACTTTGGAGCGGGAATCTCGACCGGAGGGCTTCTTGAAGAAGCTCGGGGGACTGCGGGCTCGATGTCGGAGGGGGCATCAACGACAATGGTTGCCTGGGTTAGCACGGTCGAGCTTGTCTCCTCTACCCTCGCCTTCTTTGCCGACCCAGAAGTTGCGATGCCTTTCCTCTTATGGGCCTTAAGACCCTTGGCTAGTATCTGAGTTGCGTCTGCATCCATGTTTGTAATAAAAAATGATCGACACAGCTTAGAAACAGAATAAGAGAAAGAGGAAGCAACGAATGACTTGAGAAAGAAAAAATACCGATAGGGTTGAGAGGGCTCAGGCCGACATTGAATAAAAGTTGCTCTTTCAGAAGGTCAGGGAGGAGAGGAGCTGGATATATTTTATGTTTATTGGAGGCTTCAAGATCATTCTTTCCCAGACTAGAAGCCCGACGGACGGAGTTCCTTAGGGAGCCCCAGGGGGCAACCCCAGCATTAGGGTCGAGCATTGGACGTAGAAGTACCTCTTCTTCCAGTTGTAGATAGAAGAGGGGGCACCTTTCAGCAACCCCTTTCTATCGAACTAGGAGGAGAAGTACCACCAGTCCTTTGCCGAAGGGTGATGCTTAAAGGTATAAAAGTTTCTAAACAAGGAAAGGGTTGGCCGGACTTCAGTTAAATGATAGTGGGAAAGAAATTCTATCAGAAACCTAAAGGAGTTCGGCACTACAGAAACTAGAGAAATGTTTAAAAAGCGAAAAAGAGCAACAATAAAAGGTGGGAGTGGAAGTCGAAGCCTAGCACAGAAGGCTTCCTGGTATAAACAAAAGCGGCCAGGGGGAGGGGTGCTAGCCCGGTCAGTTGGCTCGGGAAGCTCAAGCTCATACTCCGGAAGAACCCCGTACTGAATCCTAATTAGCGAGAGTTCGTCTGAGGTTAAAGAGCTGGTAATGGTGTCTGGTACAAAGATCGAACGAGGTTCGATCCTAAGTACGGGTTCATATACAGTACTAAGATTTTGGGGGGCTGGAGCTGACGAACTTCTAGAACCACTAGAGGAAAAAGTGTTGGAAGATATTTTGAATCAAATGAAAATTATGAAAAAATTAAGAAAAATAAGAAACAAGATGCTCACGGAGAAACTGAACGGGCAAAATACAGAGGAGGAAAAATGGAAGAATAGCAAGAAAAAGGATTCTGGAACTAATCTAGGCTGGTTCGAGAGGTGCAGGAGGGCAACGAAGGCGATGGAGGTCGACCTGAAGGGTGCCTAAGATCAAGAGGGACGTCGGAGGATGATGAAGCTCTCGAAAAAGAAGAGGGAACCGAAAAAAAATCTTAGGCAAGGTGAAACCCCTGAAGGAGGGGGATGGATTTAAATAGACCTCAGGATCCGACGCAATAATGATTGCAGATCTCCTTTGGCCGACCTACACCCATCGTGTGTCCCACTCATCGTGGCAGACGGCTAACGACTGATAGAATCATTATTGCACCATACCTGAGGCAATGCTCCAGCGAGAATTCTGAAAAAATCTTTTTGGATCGCCTCGATTTGAAAAGACTCCATCACTGACGTGCCAAACGTCAAAATATCTGAAAACAATCGAGTACGAAAATCAAGGGGGTAACTTCGACTGTGAAAATTTCTCTGTACTTTCTTCATTCGAAACCCGAACTCGAAAGTAGGGGGACTAGTGTTGGGTATAAAATAACTCCAGCCGAAGTTCGTAAGAGGCCAACCCTCCCAGGACTCTTCCAGCTTCTGACCTTGTGCGGTGTCTTTCTGAACTCCTCCGGCCGTCTGAGCTTCCACAGTACCATCTAGACTCCTCTCTGTTGGTGCAGAATTTTGTCGATGCCGGAGAAGCTGGAGATGAGGGAATCACGGCCGCCATCGGAACCTGCAAGAAAAGTCTAAACCAGAGTTGGGGATACTCCAGCAAGACCCTCTGATGCTCAAGTCAGTACTCTGCTTCAACAGAAATGGAGCACTCGAATGAGATTTTAGTAGAGTTTAGAGATAATGCTTGGAGCTTAGAGGAGAACGTATCTGGGGGGTCTCTTTTATAGATGAGAGAGCATAATCAATTGACAGCGACGTCCATAACTGCCTGATAGTGGGCCGTTCGGGGCCACATGGAGTTTGTTATGGAGAGTAGTGGTGTCCGTTGTCGTGACTTGCCGGAGAGTGGTGGGGCCACATGGAGTTTGTTACAGAGAGTGGAGTGGTGTCCGTTGTCGTGACTTGCTGGGGAGTTCGGGTTGGACGGTTGAAGCTCGGTTGGGATGTCTGGTGGAGCGGAATAGCTCTCTGTCTCAGCAATCTAAGAGAAGCTCGGATGTTTTCGAGGTTGCTGACGAGTTAACTATTGTTGGGTGTCTTAGGCATTGATCCTACGGATGGAAGTCATCTGCTGTAGAAGCCCGGACGAAAACTTTCTATTGGAGAAATCTGGCTGGAGTCCGATTGCTAGAGAAGTCCATCTGGAATTTGTCTGATGTAGAAGCTTGTCTGAAGACTGTCTGCTGGAGAGGTCCGGTTGCATGAGAAATCTAGAAAAAGGTTGATCGATAGCAGAATTTGGAAGGTGCTATAGATAGTTGACCGATAGAAGAGTTCGAAAGGCATTGTGGAAGTTCGTCCACTGGAGGAGTCTGGAGGACACTGTGGAAGGTCGACCGCTGGAGGGGTCCGAAGAAAATTTGTCCGTTGGAGTGGTCTGGTTGGCACTGTTGAAGTGTGGTTGGTGCTGTTACAGGTTGATGGCTGGAGAGGTATGGAAGACACCGGAGACAGTCGATCACTATAGAAATCTGACTGCTGGAGTCCGTCCGTTGTAGAAGTTCATCTGGAATTCATCCGCTGTAAAAGTTCGGACGAAGTTCGATTCTTGTAGGAGTCCGGAAGGAGGCCGCTTACTGTAGAAGCTCAGATGGAGATCGATTACCGTGAAATTCTGGATGGAGATCACTTATTGTAGAAGCTCGAACGAAGTCCACTTACCATAAAAACTTGGATGAAGTCCGCTTGCAATAGAAGTTCGGACAGAATTCGCTTATTGTAGAAGCTCGGATGAAATTCGATAGGCGATCGACCACTGTAGAAACTTGGATGGAGTCTGGCTACTATAAAAGTCCCGCTGCTAGAGAATCTCGGACATTGATGAAGTCTGGAAGAAGCTCAGAATAAAGTCGATCGTGATAGGAGAAAGTCTAGAAGAGATTCGGAGAGTAGTCGATCACTGTAGAAAATTGGCTGATAGTGAAGCCCAAAGAGCATTTGGAGTAGTCCGATAAACGACTGAAAGAGCTCATTATTGGAGAAGTCTAAAGGGTATGATAGGAGTTCGTCTGTTGGAGGAATCTGGAGGACACTGTGGAAGGTCGACTGCTGGAGGAGTTCGGATGGTACTGTGGAAGCTCGAACGGTCGGGGGAGTTCAGAAAGACACCACACAAGGTCGGAAGCCGGAAGAGTCCTGGGAGGGTTGGCCTCTTACGAACTTCGGCTGGGGTTATTTTATATCCAACAAGATTAAATACATCACATGTAACATCTAAAAAATAAAATTTAAATTGAACTATTCAACATAAAATTTATTCTAGACAGTTACTAGAACAATTCTACAACTAGTCTAGGAATGCAACAGATCAATCTTATGTATTATCTAAATTTTTATTTTTTATTTTTGATCTGAATATAACATTTATATCATCAAAAAATAAAAAATAAATTAGATCTAAATTATATTTTAATCTCATTAAAACATAAACTTACAAGACTATTCATAGATCAAACTATTCCTAGTCTAGTCATACATCTCATGCATGTTAGATCTTCTCAGATTTAATTTTAAATATTTTAATTTTAAAATCTATCACATCTGATGTGACATCTAAAATATTTTAATATCAGATAAATTAAAATTAAAATCAAATCTAAATTAGATCTGAAACAGAGCCATAAACCTGGCTCTGATACCAGTTTAAGGAAAAACTGCATTTTTCCTTGTAGGATCTTCCAGATTTCATCAAATCTGGGGTGGAATAATTTAAAAAAAAAAATTATCCTACATTTATTTCAAATCTAAATCTCTATATATAATTTTATTATTTAATATTAATTCAAAAATAAATCTAAAAATATGAGGAAACATGAAATATCTCAAGGGTAATCTGATTACCCTGTAGATGATCGCAGCAAGCCTGAGGTTCTGATTTATCCACGCAATCGCCTGATTTCTACCAGTATCCACTCAAGTAGGATCTAGATTATCTTCTCCTCATGAATCTTTTCTCCAAAAATTAAAACTAAATCTGATTAGGAATATCTTCAAAAGTCTTCTTGAAGTTGGAGCAGCAGCCTATCGAAGAAGTCCTGCAGCCTTCCTGTTCAAGGCATCACCACGCCTTAGACCTTTGCCAGATGGACATCCAACTCCTTGGATATGAAGAGGAGAAGAAGAGCTACTGATGGGACATAGAGAAGAAGAGGGGGGTGGCAGCTTTGATGGGTTTGGTGCAAATCACTTCAAACCCAAGGCGCAGACAGGGTTTATATAGACCCTACTGCGCTGCGCAGTGCCACATCATTCGACCAATCATAAAATTTTATTTAATATAAAAAAATTTTGATTGATAGAGTGATGTCATCTGATCATATCAGATAAGAACCCCACCCTCTCTCCAAGAGTTGGCACCAACTTTGGATAAGCACAAAGGAAGGTTGGCGCCAACAAGTCCATGTTGATCAAGACTCTCCATCCTTATCCACTTGGGGTGCCCACTTAATCCAATTGGGCTCACGCCATAATCTGATTATGGTTCCCAATTTAATATGGTTTTGACATGTGGACACTCCACAAAATTTCTCCAATGAGCTCTTGCCAAGTGGCCTTCAGTTTAAGACCCATATGTCAACATTTGACAGATGTCCTAAAATGAAAATGGCAGATGACAGGAATTAGCAGGTGTTGTCTTTAATTCATCTCATGAATTAAGATAAAAATTTTTTGAGTTGGACAAGCTTCATTTAGATTGAGAGAAATCTTCTCAAGGTTCTCTGGATGAGTCAAATCACATTTGGCTCAGTCGAGATAGAAAAGATTACACGAGGAGAAAGTTAGGCTCAATCGTGTGCTAGCACGATTTCCTTGAACCTAATTGGATCTAATCCAAATCAGTTGGGCTAGCCCAATTGATGACATCCAGATCCTAACCTCTGTTAGTGTGACCCAGTTAGGTTCAATTCTATATGGTAATGAGATATGTCGTGATCTCATCATCGACATCATTGAAACTTCTTTCGCTGGATCAGAACTCTTCTGATTCAGACAATTAGAATGATCGATCATCAAGATCATTCTAATTACTCTCAAAATCCATCAGTGACACCTAGCAGTATATGATGGCAATCCATCAGAACTGAAGATGAACCTCTCGGTGCAGCTACCTGTGTGATTGAGTTCTTCTATCATGAGTCCCGACTGAATTAGGGTTAAGGTGAACTCGTCAAACCCAACATCAGTCATATGAATCAATCGATCGATCTGAGTCCGATGTGAAATCCCAATAAAAAATTCTTTTCCATTATTTTACTCTACCATGGCTATGGGCTTAAGAACTCGATCTTTCAATCACCATAGGACTACTCCTCTCATCTACCGAGGTTGATAGATCCCATCTTGATGCGATCTGGTTCCTACAATGAATATGCTACAGCCAACATACACCTCAGAGTTTCGAATGGCTAGGAGATCGAGTTATGGTATAGTCAAACTATAACACACTCAAGGTGAACTGTTGATGCACCTCAGGTCAAAGAACTAGACACACAACTGCAGCATCGAGCTTAGTCATCGACGAGAAGGTAGACTTCCTTATGACTGCTCGAGGTGGTCACTCTCAGTACCCTCGTTCTCAATGAATACCTATACTCTTGCTCTGGTGTCTTCACACCGTTGACTCAAGACACATCTATCCTAAGAAAGTGATCGTACACCAACCTTCTAGATCGATCACCATCCTCGTGATGATCCTATGGTCAGGAGCTGTTTATGAGTTAGTTATATAAATTCATGCGTTAAATTTTCAACTCTTAAAAATATGAATTGACATTCCTACTAACTCAAAAGATGTATCACAGACATAATGTACATTATGTGATAGAAGAATAACCCATTTATTGATTTATAGTCAAAATTATAAATTTGCCCTTAGATTTGTACAGGAATGTGTCAGCCAATCTGGCATCTAGGGCACATATCTAACAGCCACTACATACTGCTAAGTATCACTGGTAGATTGTCAAAGCTCATTAGGATTATTCAGGATCTATAATTTTTATTGAGTTAGAGTGAAATCATTCCAATCCATTGAAAAGATTTTCAATGATACTGTTGGTGCAAAAATCCACTTGCACCGGAGAAGCTGGAGTCGAGGAAGTCGCGGTCACCGCCGGAACCTGCAAAGGAAGTCTAAACCGGAGGTGGGGTTGCTCCGGCAAGACCCTCCAATGCTCAAGTCAGTTCTCTGCCTCAACAAGAATGGAGTGCTCGAACAGAGAATTTAGCAGAGTTTTTAGATAAAAGATGAGAGCTTATAGAATAACGTATCTGGGGTCCCTTTTTATAGGCGGAGGGGGCAGTAGTCTGATAGCGACATCTGTAATCGTCTGGCAGTGAGCTGCCCAGGGTCAGGCGGAGTTTGCTGCGAAGAGTAGTGGAGTGGACCCGTGGCTATCACCGGGGTATGCCACGTGGAGTCAGTTACGGGGAGTGGAGCGGCGTTCACTGTCGTGACTCGTCATGGAGCGGTGGGATCGCACAGGATCTGCCGCAGAGAGTGGAGCAGAATCGTGGCCGTTAATACGACCTGTCAGGGAGTAATGGAGTTGCATAGGGTCCGCCGCAGGGAGTGGAGCAGTGTTGTCTGTTACTGTGGCCTACCAGGGGGTCCAGACTTGTCGGTCGAAGTTCGGTTGGAGTCGGTAGCGAGGTCCGATGTCCGTAGGAGTTTGGGCGAGGTCTTTCCATAGTCGGAATAGAAGACGGAGTCTAGCTTCCATAGGAGTCCGGACGAAGTCTTTTTGCAGTTAAAGTTAAAGGCGAAGTCCGGCTCCCGTAGGAGTCCGGACAAGGCATACCGGCAGCTGATGTTGAGGATGGAGCCCGGCTCCCGTAGGAGTCCGGGCGGAGTCTACTTGCGGTTGAAGTTTTTGGCGGAGTCCGGCTCCCGTAGGAGTCCGGACGAAGTTTGTCTGCAGCCGTTGGAGTCGAGGATGAAGCCCAGCTCCCGTAGGAGTCCGGGCGGAGTCTTCCTGCAATTAAAGTTATAGGCAAAGTCTGGCTCCCGTAGGAGACCGGACAAGACTTACCGGCAGCTAATATTGAGGATGGAGCCCAGCTACCGTAGGAGTCCGGGCGGAGTCTACTTGCAGTTGAAGTTGTTGGCGCAGTCCGGCTCCCGTAGGAGTCCGGACGAAGTTTGTCTGCAGCCGTTGGAGTCGAGGATGAAGCCCAACTCCCGTAGGAGTCCGAGCGGAGTCTTCCTGCAATTAAAGTTAAAGGCGAAGTCCGACTCCCGTAGGAGTCCGGACAAGGCTTACCGGCAGCTAATGTTGAGGACGGAGCCCGACTCCCGTAGGAGTCCGGGCGGAGTCTACTTGCGGTTGAAGTTGTTGGTGGAGTCCGGCTCCCGTAGGAGTCCGGACAAAGTTTGTCTGCAGCCGTTGGAGTCGAGGATGAAGCCCGGCTCCCGTAGGAGTCCGGCCGGAGTCTTCCTGCAATTAAAGTTAAAGGCGAAGTTCGGCTCCCGTAGGAGTCCGGACAAGGCTTACCGACAGCTAATGTTGAGGACGGAGCCCGGCTCCCGTAGGAGTCCGGGCTGGGCTCGCAAGGGCTAATCCTACCGAGAACTTCGGCCGTGGGTATTTTGTACCCAACACTAGTCCCCCTACTTCCAAGTTTGAAGTTCGAATGAAGGAAGTACAGAGAGATGGCCGAAGTTATCCCCTCGAATCCTGCGCGTAACCACCCTCGGATATGTTGGCATTTAATGTACGCACATCAGAGCCCTTTTTCCGGTTAAGGTGACCTGAAGAGTCTTTTCGGAACTCCCGTCGAAACGTGATCCCAAGCATCGCGTTACGAAAATTTGCGAACAGTCAATCCTCGATAGCGGCGAGTGGGACACGCGGGACACATGGCACGCACTAGTTGGCCTAGGGACGCCCGCCGCCATAACTGCGCTAAGATCCATTGGCTATTTAAACCCCCTGCTCTTCCTTCGGGGCTTCATCCTGTCGAGAGGACGGCATCTTTCTTCCGTCTGAGAGCCTAGTTACTCAGCCACTTCCTCCGCACCGGTCCTTGCCGTCTTCACCTCCTCGATTCTTCTCTAAGGGGTTCCCACATCATGTCCTCCACCCCGGAGGCCATCCTCGATGGGATGTCTAGGGCTTGGAGGAAGGCGAGGAGGAGAACAGCAGCCGGTGAGATCTCCGATCATCAAGTGGCCGCTGAGGATCCCCATCGTCTCAAAGGAGGCTCAAGGAAGGATTCCTTCAACAACAGGGGTTTAATAACGGGGGCCGTCAGTAAAGGTATTCTGCCCGAGAATTTTAGAGTAGCAAGGCAGGGTGATACCGATCAAGAGGGCAAAGCTGTCGTCACAAGCTGTGGCGGGATCCTTGATGCCGTCGGGGCCGAGGGACCAGAAGCGGTCGACGTCGACGGTGGGGCAGTAAAACTTGTTGCGAGATGGTGGAAGTAGCGCATGCCAACCTTGCCGGAGCTTTCTGGATGGTGGCTACCATGGAGTATTTGGTGATGACGCATATTTCTGGCGCCACCGTTGCCCCTAGGGTGACTCCGATTCTTCTTGAAACAGGTCTTCATCGCCGCTACCGTTGCCCTTACCGCCCCCGAGAATCTATCCCATCCTTTTCCCCCTGAGGTTGGGACTTCAGAGGTGGGGCGAAGCAAGGCGGGATGAAAGCCGATAGGCCCGCCACACGCACTGGACACGAAATGGGAAGAGAAGTTTGCAGCTTGAAGCGGCTTCCGACGTATCCTTTCCAAACCGTGTTCTCGATGTCGTCGATGATGTATTTATTTTTTATATTTTTTTTCTGGCCCATCGGGTCTTGTAACGTACACCTTGTTGGTTGAAAAATGAAGAGGAGATTTTGTTATCTCGCCTGCATCTTGCATCGAATAGTCATCCATCGAACTTCTTTATTCTTCTTTCTTCTCTCTTCCTCCTTTTCTTCTTTTCTTTTTCGCATCGTCCTAAGGTCATCGACGACCTCTTTTATTCATGTAGGATTGTCATTTGCCAAGCTCCTTTTCGACTTTTACGCCGTTCGAAGATACCCGATTGTCATTTTTTCGTCAATGGCTGCAGGCTCGCTTGGGGCCATTCAGGCCTGGGGTCCCTCCCAGGGCTTGAATTCGGAGATCCGAGCTTCTGCCACCCTAAGTAAGTCATCCTATTTTGTGTCGAAAACTTTCCCAAGAGCTGGGACTCCCGATGGGAGCCCCAGTCCTTGCGGTGACAGAGTTTTCTGTACCTCGACCGCAGTCCGTTTTCCAACCATAGCTGTCCTGGTCCGTTGCCTTCCTTTTTTCTTTTCGCTCAGAATTTTTCTCCTTTGAAGTCAAGGCGAAGTTTGGCTCCCGTGGGAGTCCGGATGGAACCCTCCTGTGATTGGGGTCATGGGTGGAGCCCGGCTCCCGTAGGAGTCCGGGCGGCGTCTTTCTTGGCGTCGAGGATGAAGCCCGACTCTCGTAGGAGTCCGGGCAGGGTCTCCCTTGGTGTCATGGATGAAGCCCGACTCCCGTAGGAGTCCGAGTGGAGTCTTTTGTGGTGTCGTGGATGAAGCTCGACTCCCGTAGGAGTCTGGGTGGAGTCTTCCACGGTGTCATGGATGAAGTCCGGCTCCCGTAGGAGTCCGGGTGGAGTCTTCCGCGGTGTCATGGACGAAGCCCAGCTCCCGTAGGAGTCCGGGTGGAGTCTTTCGTGGTGTCGTGGATGAAGCCCGGCTCCCTAGGAGTCCGGGTGGAGTCTTCTGCGGTGTCGTGGACGAAGCCCGGCTCCCGTAGGAGTCCGGGTGGAGTCTTCCGCGGTGTCGTGGACGAAGTCCGACTCCCGTAGGAGTCTTGGTGGAGTCTTCCGTGGTGTCATGGACGAAGCCCGGCTCCCGTAGGAGTCCAGGTGGAGTCTTCCGCAGTGTCGTGGATGAAGCCTGACTCCCGTAGGAGTCCGGGCCTTCCACTTTGCTCAAACCAGGGTGAGGTTCTCTTCCCGTTCCCGACCCGACTGTGGGGGCGCGTTAGGGCGCTGTAAGGCCTTTCCCCCCATCCGGTCTAAAAGAACCGGGCCTTTGACTTTGCTCATGTCAGGACGAGGTTCTCCTCCTATTCCTGACACGGCTGTGGGGGCGCATATGGGCGTTGTAGGGCCTCTCCCCCCATCCGGTCTAAAAGAACCGGGCCTTTGACCTTGCTCAAGTTAGGGCGAGGTTCCCCTCCTGTCCCTAACAGGGCTGTGGGGGCGCATATGGGCGTTGTAGGGCCTCTCCCCCATCCGGTCTAAATGGAACCGGGCCTTCGACCTTGCTCATGTCAGGATGAGGTTCTCCTCCTATTCCTGATATGGTTGTGGGGGCGCATATGGGCGTTGTAGGGCCTCTCTCCCCATCCGGTCTAAATGGAACCGGGCCTTCGACTTTGCTCATGTCAGGACGAGGTTCTCCTCCTATTCCTGACATGGCTGTGGGGGCGCATTGGGCGTTGTAGGGCCTCTCCCCCCATCCGGTCTAAATGGAACTGGGCCTTCGACTTTGCTCATGTCAGGACGAGGTTCTCCTCCTGTTCCTGACATGGCTGTGGGGGCGCATATGGGCGTTGTAGGGCCTCTCCCCCCATCCGGTCTAAATGGAACCGGGCCTTCGACCTTGTCGGGATGAGATTTTCCTTTCGTTTTTGATACAGTTTGTTTGCATTGTCCAAGGACATATAGGTATGTGATTTTCAATTAAAATGAAATTACTGGTAGTACATCCGCAAGTTTTCCGAGGTCCACAGTCGCGGGAGGTCGGCTCCTCCGAGTTCCTTAAGATAATAAGTTCCAGGTCAGACTACTTTTTTGACTTCATACGGTCCCTCCCAGTTTGGGGTAAGTTTCCCTCGGTCCTGAGGTTGCGAGACAGCGGCTCGTCGAAGCACTAGATCTCTCGCTCTAAAGGCTTTGTTCTTAATCCGGGCATTGTAATATCGAGCAACCTTCTGTCTGTAGGCTGCCATCCGAACCTGAGCTATCTCCCATCTTTCTTCCAGTAGGTCGAGGTTGGCTCTAAGACCTTGCAAACTTTAATGTTCGTCGAACGCCACGACTCGTGCTGACGGGAGTTTGAGCTCGATGGGGATGACGACTTCTGTACCGAAGGCTAAAGCGTAAGGGGTCTCCCCCGTGGGTAGCCTCTGAGTAGTTCGATACGCCCACAACACATGATAAAGTTCGTCTGCCCAAGTTTCCTTCGCTTTTTCGAGCCTTGTCTTAATCCCCTGCAAAAGGGTTCTGTTGGTCACCTCAGCTTTCCTGTTCGCCTGGGGATGGGCTACTGATGTGAAGTTGTGGGAGATGTTTAGATCTTCACAGAATTCGATGAATTTTGCTCCCACAAATTGTCGTCCGTTATCAGTGATTAGGGTTCTAGGCAGACCGAACCTACACACGATTGATTTCCAGATGAAATCTTGAACTTTCGCTTCCATGATTTTTGCTAGTGGTTCGGCTTCAACCCATTTGGTGAAGTAGTCGATCGCTACGAGGAGGAACTTCCTTTGCCCAGATGCCATGGGAAAAGGGCCAAGGATGTCCATCCCCCATTGTGCAAAAGGCCATGGGGCACTCAAGGGTGTGAGTTCGATGGTGGGCTGTCTCTGGATGTTGGCGTATCTTTGGCATCAATCACACTTTTTGACATATTCAATCGAATCACGATGCATCATTGGCCAGTAATATCCCTGGCGGAGCAGCTTGTGAGATAAAGATCTAGCCCCCAAATGGTTTCCGCAAATCCCCTCATGTACTTCCCATAAGGCGTAGTCAGCTTCCGAGGGCCGGAGACATTTCAAGAGGGGCAAGGAGTATGATCTTTTGTACAACTTGCCCTCATAAAGGATGTATCGGGAGGCTTGATTTCGGAGCTTCCGAGCCTCCTTCGCATCCTGGGGGAGAACCCCATCTTTAAGATAGGTTATCAGCGGGTCGACCCAGCTGGGCTCGTGGTCGATCTCCATTACGGGCCGTGATTCTTCTGTACTCGGGTGTTTTAGAACTTCGAAGAGGATGCCTCTGGGCAATTCGGCGAAGCCGATGTCGCCAGCTTGGAGAGAAGATCGGCCCTGGTATTCTTCAGCCTGGGAATCTGTCTAATGTTGAAGCTGCTGAAGGCGGGGTGAGCTCCTTTACCTTCTCAAGGTATCTGGACATACTATCATCCCGCGCTTCATAACTCCCGCTGACTTGCCCCACCACCAGTTGAGAGTCACTGTGCACCCAGAGCTGACTTATTCCCAGCTCTCTGGCGATCCTTAGTCCTGCGATCAGGGCTTCATATTCCACTCCATTGTTTGTTGCGGGGAACTCAAAATGCAGAGCGTACTCCGCTATGACTCCCTCCAGACTGACCAAGATCAGGCCTGCACCTACGCCCAACATGTTGGAAGATCCGTCCACATAGAGGGTCCAAAAGTGATCAGAGGGATTGACCTCTTCGTTGGAGGAGTTCGGTTGAGACTTCAGGTCATCAACTTTGCTTTGCTCAGGTTCGACCTCCTCTGGGATGGTGCACTCTATTATGAAATCTGCCAGTATTTGGGCCTTTACTGCTGGTCTAGGTTTGTAGTTGATATCGAATTCCGTGAGCTCGATCGCCCATTTTGCCATTCTTCCGGAGGTGTCAGCCCGGTGTAAAACCGTCTTGATCGGTGAGTAGCATCACGGTGTGCCCTTGAAAGTAGGGTCGGAGCCTCCGAGCTGCAATCAACAAGGCGTAGGTCAGTTTTTCTAATTTGGTGTACCTGGTCTCGGCGTCCCTCAACGCGCGGCTAATGTAGTAGACTGGTCGCTGGACTTTCGCTTCTTCTTTGACAAGGACGGCCGCGAGGGCCATGGGAGAGACCGCTAGGTATAAAAATAGTTCCTCCCCAAGTTCAGGCTTGGCCAACAGCGGGGGTGAGCTAAGGTAGCTTCTTAACTTTTCAAACGCCTGTTGGCACTCAGGGGTCCAACAGAAGTTCTTCAGCTGCTTGAGGGTTTGAAAGAAGGGCAAGCACCGTTCGGCCGACCTCGCGATGAAGCGATTAAGAGCCGCTATCCTCCCTGTGAGGCACTGAACCTCTTTGATCGACTTTGGGGCGGTCATCTCCTGGATGGCATGAATTTTCTCTGGATTGGCCTCAATCCCACGCTCTGATACCATGAAGCCCAGGAACTTTCCTGAGGTTCCTCCGAAAGCGCATTTAGTTGGGTTCAGCTTCATTCTATACTTTCGGAGGGCGTCAAAGGTCTCTTCGAGGTCGGCGACATGATTCCTGGAAGATCTGTTTTTTACGAGCATATCATCCACGTAGACCTCCATGTTTCGACCGATCTGTTCTTTGAAGATTTTGTTCACCAACCGTTGGTAGGTTGTGCCTGCATTCTTGAGGCCGAAAGGCATGACCCTGTAATAGTAAAGGCCGCGATTAGTGATGAAAGCTGTCTTTTCTTCATCTTCAGATGCCATTCTAATTTGATTATAGCCGGAGAACGCATCCATAAAGGTGAGGAGCTCATGGCCTGAGGTCACATCCACCAGTTGGTCGATTCTGGGGAGGGGGTAGCTGTCCTTTGGACAAGCCTTATTCAGCTTTTTGAAGTCTATGCACATCCTCCACTTGCCGTTTGCTTTTTTGACCAGAACAACATTGGAAATCCAATCAGGATAATTGACTTTCTTAATGAATCCAGCCTTGAGAAGCTTATCCACTTCCTCAGCTATCGCCTTCTGCCTCTCTGGGGCATGACTCCAGATTTTTTTTTTTGTCGGTCGATGCTTCGGATTGACTGCCAGATGATGCTCCATGACTTCCGTGTCAATCCTCGGTATGTCTGCTGGAACCCAAGCGAAAATATCCGCATTCCTTTGGAGGAAATCAATAAGACGTGTCCGCACCTCCTCCCCCAGGTTGGAGCCAATTAACGCCACATGCTCCGCGTTCCCATCATTCAAAGGGATTGGTACCAGATCTTCGATTGGGCCACCCTTTTCTTCGGTGAGGTCATCGCGAGCATCGAGTCCATCGATGGGACAGGGGTCAGCCTGATCGCTTCTTTGTAAGGCGATGTTGTAGCAGTGTCTGGCCAGGGCCTGGTCTCCCCGGACCTCTCTGATCCCCTGGTTGGTGGGGAACTTCAACTTCAAATGGTAGGTCGAAATGACAGCTCAGAGGGCATTGAGGCCGGGTCGGCCAAGGATTGCATTGTAGGCGGATGGCGCCTTCACCACCAAGAAATTCACCAGAGCCCTGGATTGCTTTGGATATTGACCCACGGCCACAATCAAAGCTATCATTCCTTCTGTCGGAACGGCATCACCGGTAAACCCTATCAGGGGGGAGCAAATCGGTCTCAGATGATCATCAAGAGCAGACATCCTTGAAAAGGCATCATAGAACAAGATGTCGGCCGAACTTCCGTTGTCGACAAGGATGCGACGGACGTTGTAATTTGCTATATTCAAGGAAACCACGATCGCATCATTATGAGGGAATTAGACTCCCTGGGTGTCTTCTTCAGTAAAGGTTATGGGTTCTTCAACTTTTTGCCGCTTGGGGGATACAGCTGGTATGTTGGTTGCCTCCCGCTGGGATCCCTCCGAAATGGTGTTGACGGAATCCGATAGAGGCCGATCGTCCGGCCACTCCTTGTCGGCGACCATAGCTGGAGGTAGTTGTGCGAAGGCCTCGCGAGAAGGCATCAGATGAGGAAAGGAGGAGTGGGTGCCGGATAAGATGACCGGAGGTGGATCCGTTGAGCGCTCCTTTAAGAACAAGGGTACTGCGAAGACACACGCCCTTCCTCTAGCGCCAATCCTGTTGGTGCAAAAATCCGCTTGCGCCGGAGAAGCTGGAGTCGAGAAAGTCGCGGTCGCCGTCGGGACCTGCAAAGAAAGTCTAAACCGGAGGTGGGGTTGCTCCGGTAAGACCCTCCGATGCTCAAGTCAGTTCTCTGCCTCAACAAGAATGGAGTGCTCGAACGGAGAATTTAGCAGAGTTTTTAGATAAAAGATGAGAGCTTATAGAATAACATATCTGGGGTCCCCTTTTATAGGCGGAGGGGGCAGTAGTCTGATAGCAACATCTGTAACCATCTGGCAGTGAGCTGCCCAGGGTCAGACGGAGTTTGCTGCGAAGAGTAGTGGAGTGGACCCGTGGCTATCACCGGGGTGTGCCACGTGGAGTCAGTTACGGGGAGTGGAGCAGCGTTCGCTGTCGTGACTCGTCATGGAGTGGTGGGATCGCACAGGATCCGCCATGGAGAGTGGAGCAGAATCGTGGCCATTAATACGGCCTGTCAGGGAGTAATGGAGTTGCGTAGGGTCCGCCGCAGGGAGTGGAGCAGTGTTGTCCGTTACTGTGGCCTGCCAGGGGGTCCAGACTTGTCGGTCGAAGTTCGGTTGGAGTCGGTAGCGAGGTCCGGTGTCCGTAGGAGTTTGGGCGAGGTCTTCCCACAGTCGAAATAGAAGACGGAGACTGGCTTCCGTAGGAGTCCGGACGAAGTCTACTTGCAGTTAAAGTTAAAGGCGAAGTCCGGCTCCCGTAGGAGTCCGGACAAGGCTTACCGACAGCTGATGTTGAGGACAAAACCCGGCTCTCGTAGGAGTCCGAGCGGAGTCTACTTGCGGTTGAAGTTGTTGGCGGAGTCCGGCTCCCGTAGGAGTCCGGACGAAGTTTGTCTGCAGTCGTTGGAGTCGAGGATGAAGCCCGACTCCCGTAGGAGTCCGGGCGGAGTCTTCCTGCAATTAAAGTTAAAGGCGAAGTCCGGCTCCCATAGGAGTCCGGACAAGACTTACCGGTAGCTAATGTTGAGGATGGAGCCTGATTCCCATAGGAGTCCGGGCGGAGTCTACTTGCGGTTGAAGTTGTTGGCGGAGTCCGGCTTCCGTAGGAGTCCGGACGAAGTTTGTCTGCAGCCGTTGGAGTTGAGGATGAAGCCCGACTCCCGTAGGAGTTCGGGTGGAGTCTTCCTGCAATTAAAGTTAAAGGCGAAGTTCGGCTCCCGTAGGAGTCCAGACAAGGCTTACCGGCAGCTAATGTTGAGGACGGAGCCTGACTCCCGTAGGAGTCCGAGCGGAGTCTACTTGCAGTTGAAGTTGTTGGCGGAGTCCGGCTCCCGTAGGAGTCCGAACAAAGTTTGTCTGCAGCCGTTGGAGTCGAGGATGAAGCCCGGCTCCCATAGAAGTCCGGGCGGAGTCTTCCTGCAATTAAAGTTAAAGGCGAAGTCCGGCTCTCGTAGGAGTCCGGACAAGGCTTACCGACAGCTAATGTTGAGGACGGAGCCCGGCTCCCGTAGGAGTCCGGGCGGAGTCTACTTGCGGTTGAAGTTGTTGGCGGAGTCCGGCTCCCGTAGGAGTCCGGACGAAGTTTGTCTGCAGCCGTTGGGAGTCGAGGATGAAGCCTGACTCCCGTATGAGTCCGGATAGAGTCTTCCTGCAATTAAAGTTAAAGGTGAAGTCCGACTCCCGTAGGAGTCCGGACAAGGCTTACCGGCAGCTAATGTTGAGGATGGAGCCCGGCTCCCGTAGGAGTCCGGGCTGGGCTCGCAAGGGCTAATCCTGCCGAGAACTTCGACCGTGGGTATTTTATACCCAACAGATACTATAATAAAGATCATGATATATCTTACTACCAAATAGAATTGAACCTATTAAGTCATACAACAAAGAGATTAGATCTAGAATAAGTAATTGAACCTATGAAGTCTCAATTGAATTTAGAAAAATCTTTTTGAGTTCAGGATAATCTTGCTAGCATATGGTTGAACCATTTTTTTTTTTGCACTTGAATTTTTTATTTGATAATATTAATTTAAATTAATTTTTTAATAATAATCTAAATGAATTAGATTTATTGAGCTCTAATTATTGGATGCCTAAAATTTTGGATCATATGAATTAAGGGTTCAAACCTTTGATCAATGCCTTGATTAAATTGTATGGGGCGCCACTTGATTTGATCAAGTTGGACGTGCCCACATGATTGAGGGCATGAAGGACCCACTAGGGGCATCGCATATCCCCTAGTTGGCATGTGAGAGAGTGGGCTAAAATGTGCCAAGTGTTGGTCCCACATGGTTCTCCTAAGAGTGGTCAAAGATTGAGAGCTATAAGGATTCCTAATATGAGTAGGACTTATATTAAGGAATTGTTTGATTTTGAATAGGATTCAAATTTTTTGCTTATTTAAAGGACCCTTCTCTAAGGGTCTTAGCATCAGAATTTCAGTAAGCTCCAAGCCTCCAAAAGCCTCCCCATGCCTCCCTCTCTTCTCCTTCTTCGTTCCAACGCCCAAAGGGTGTTGGGCGTCCACCATCTCCATGCCCAAGGAAGCTTGGGCGTCACCTCTTGGTTACTAATTTTTAGAGCTTGATTGCTGTAAAATTAAGAGAAGGAGATCAAGAAAAGAAAAGAAGAAAAAGGTCAAGAAAAGGATCAAAGAGTTGATCGAGATCTAGACTTTATTTAAATTCACAAGATGATCGTTCTGGAGAAGAAAGATCAACACTATAGAGGGCTGTTCTAGACTGATCTTGAGTAGATACCCATAGAGGTCAAACACTTGCGCAGCTAAGGAAGAACCTACTTTCTTTCAGATCCAAATTTGAAAAAAAAAAAAAAAAAAGGTATGTGATTCGATCACATATTTAATTTCAGCATAAAATTCAGTATGTGTTCAATTTTAACATATGAAATAGATCTATGTGTTCTATATTTTATACATGCATGTATTAGATTAAAAAATATTTTTAATCTTAATTTTACTACATTGTTTAGAAATTTTTTTTTTTTTTGAAACACACATATATGAACCCTACACAAAATTGCAATTGTAGTATCAGATCCATGAGTTTCATATGCATGAAATTGACATACATATTTTTAAAAAAAATTCTAAAATCTAATTTTAATTGATGCTTGAGATGTATGAATGTTTAATTTGAATCTAAAATTTATTTTAGATCTTAATTTTTAGTTTATATATATGATATGTCAAGGCATGCATAAATCAAAAATTGTTTTGGATTGATTCCTAACATGTATATGTAATGCATGTTTGCATACTTAAATTTAAAAATTATTTAGATCTAATTTATGATTTATATATGAGATATATGATTATATATTTAGATCTAAAAATTAGTTTAAAATTGATTGGTGATTTGTATATGAGATATATGATATCTTGACAAGATTTGAATTTTATTTAGATCTAAAGTTTATATACATATATGAGATATATACTTATATGTTAAATCTAAAAATTAATTTTATGATTTAAAATTTATTTTTTATGTAAAAAATTTAGATATAAAATTTAGATTTATGTTTGTGCATAAGAGTTTTGGTTATGGTAAATCAATAATTAGGTCATGTAATTAGATTGCTTTTAAGATTTTTGATTTAGACATAATGGGTCTAATTTGATTAAGTAATTGATCAAACTAAATTAAGTATTTATTAAGATTATATCAATTATTTCTTGATTATATAATTATTATTGATCAAATCGATTAAAGTCCATATGCAGAATCGATTAACCTAAGGACCTAATTCAGCTTGATAGTTTGAGCCTAATTCACTTAAGCTAATCTATTTGAATCAATTGACCTATTGGTGTCTCAGACAAATAATTTAAAGAGGATTATTTAATTGGTTTCATTCACTGATTTGGTCAATTTATTGGTGTCTAAAGAAATATTAAAAATTATATCCCAAAGTCAATCATCAGCCTATTGATGATTGAGCTAATTATTGTAATTATATATGAATTATTAAATTAATAAATATTATTTGATTTTCTCATCACTATGTGTATATCTTATTTGAACTCTTATATTTTATAATAAAGTCCTTCTCAGGACTATTTGAATCGATATAGGAGGATATATTGTTTAATCTTTAAACCTTATTCATGGTCAAATGATATGCTATTATTAGGATGATAGCTATATCAAGTGTAGATCATTATGTGCCATGTACGTTGGTTGTCCTCTTAATCAAAGAGTGTGAAGACATTGACATGGCATGTAAGTAAGACGTAGGAGTATATCTCACTGAACGTGACCACTTGCTGAGCACTCTGCTGTCAAGAGTAGCTCATGAAGGATATGAGTATAAGTGTCTCTCTGATCTGAAATCATCATGGTGACTTGCAAGCAACTCACTATGCTTTGGTGCTAGACTATCTAAATTTTTAATTTAGTGATGAAAGAATTTTGAACACAATCAAATACTTGCGAAGTCGGTGTGTGAGTCGAGATAGAATTGACCTCTCTAAATAAGTAGGAGTTAATGCATTAGTGTGTTTCAATTCAATAAAATCTCGATCGGAGTAATCTATATGATCGATTTAAAAAGTTAAAATATAATATGGATGATTTTTTTAAGGTTGATAGTTAAATCTTTGATCACCTTGAGCATTAGGATCAAAGAGATGAATTATACAATAACCATATGCTAATAGGTTCTTGAATGTTGCTTTGCAATCTTTCGACCTATCCGAACGTCAGGTACCATTGCTAGATGGTCACTTTGATTGATATAGAAAGATTATTCCTATACTACTGACTTAGATTCAAACCTATGAGGTCACACTCAAAAAAAATTTTGACTGATCATGTGGCTGATCAACGATTGAGAATTATTCTAGGATATAATCATCAATTCGATTGATGATTAACTTTGTGCAAGAGTTATGATAAATTAATTCACTAATTATTGATAAATTGTAGGAGGATTGATTAGAGATTGATTGCTAATTTGCATAATTTGATTGAGCATTGAGGTTTGGATTAAATCTAACTGAATTAGATTCAATTTGGTTTGATCCGGTTAGATTATTAGATGACATAATCATTAAAGATGTTTGATTCCTGATTTGAGCTCGATTAATTTTTAATTTGATTAAAATTTAATTGAGATTATTTACTATCTAATTAAATTAAGTTAAGTAATCTAATTAGATCTAACCTAATTTGGTTAGATTAAAAACCTAATTGGATGAGAAATTGAATTCGAATTCAAACTGGATAAATCCCCTGTGCTTCCTTTCTTTGCACCCACCATTTCTCCATGCAAAAAATGTTCTCATGTAAATTTTTTCTCACACCCAAAAGTAAATGTCACCCACTTTCTAATCTCCTTTGGATTAGGATTTGGTTGGTTTAATTTAAATGGTTTGAATTTGGATTTAAACGTGGAGTCCAAATCAAGTTGGACTCTTCCCTAAAACACCGACCCCTCTTCTTATGCATGAATTAGTTCTTGCGTGAATTTTTTCAATGCCATTTAGATGTTTGTCACCCACTTTCTGAGTTCCATGGATAAGGATGAAGTTTGGTTTAAGTTTTAATTCAAATTTGATTTGAATTAGTGATGAGGATAAACCATCATTTGAACTTGAACTAAACCACCTCATCTTATCTTTATCTTTCATAGGACGCCACCTTATGAAGGGATAACTTTTTGTGTGACAAAGAGGTGTTGTTTTTGCATGAAAAACATCTGAGTTGGGGCATGAAAAATCAGAGAGGGAGGCGGGCTTTTGTGTGTGAGAAATAGAGGAAGTAACCTTCCTATTGGGCGTGAGGTCTAAGGTAGATTCTAGGGCTTCGGCTCTAGTTTTTGTGTGAGAAAAAATTCAAGAGGATCTTGTTCCTATCTCCCACACCACCACCTCCTCAAGTAGCTCTGTCTTCTGATCTAAAAGTGTTCAAGTAATCTAAAGGAAGGAGCCTTTTTCAGCCATTCAATGCCTTATGCGCGAGCTAGCACTCCCGAGAAGGACAATCTGTTCGGAGCTTCGAGTGGACTATCTGTAGAGATCGGATGAGCTGTGCGGCTACTCGATATTAAAAAGAATCTCATACCACTCTTATCAGCAGTGGTGATTGTCAATCTGCGGTAAGGTAATGTGTTCTGACTCATTTGATCTAATCTAGGGCATCGATATGATCGTTGTAGTTTTTTTTTACATTAGATTTTTTGTATCCAAAAATTTTATGTCATAGATCCTTAGTAGTTAGTTTAGATCAAATCTAAAGCATATGTAGGAGATTAAAATATTTAATCTACTATCCTCCTCTATAAAATTTTTAAAAATGCATGCTTTGAACTACCTATTTTTTCTTTAAGAAGGCAACAGAGGGATCCCCACTGATCTCCACTAATCTAGCCAATTTTGAAGATTGTGTCTTGAATAAGGTTGCTTGGTGGTTTTGTTTATCCCATGCTAATTAGATTGGTCATATGATAATGATTAGATGAGACCTAAACTTTAAACCTCTTTATAAATATTAAATCTAGAGGTCTTCTACTATTGTAGATGTGTAGACGTGCTACTAGTGTTGATTGTTCACAGCTAGTAACAGTGGTTTAGTTGCACCAAAAATATGCAACCACACTATTAGTAAAGAGTTGCTCCAAGGCAAGGATGGGGTTGGGCCCAATATCTATTAGATAAGGAACTCAACGATAGCTTTGCATCGGCTTATGAATGGTAGGTTGGGATTAACTAAGGAGTGTGGAGAATATCTGTCAGGTGAGCCTACATGACTTAGAGATTAAGTAGCTGCAACATACTTAGAGAACATCTAGATAATGAGTTGTTCATGCATCGGTGTGCGTATCATCAATATCTATTAGGTGAGGTGCACGACATCGATGGAACCATAGCACCTACTAGAGATCCAATTGTCACGTTATGATTTTCACTTCTCACCCAAAGAGTGTAGGGATCCAAAAAAATAATGAAAGTTTTGTTTGCTTCTTAAAGTCTCTAAACTAAATATAAAATTTAAAGTATAAAAATCTAACTTGAATCTCTACTCTCCAGTTAAACCATACAGCTTCAAACACTCTAGTCCGCATCTTTGAATCTAATCGTTTGATCGGAATCAACTTTAAAGACTGATTAAGAAACCTCAGGATTATCCTAACTTTTGAAAAATAAGACCATATACTCGATCAAGATCCTCTAGTGTTACCAAACCATCCTAGTACTAAGCAAAGAGCAGCTATGATAAATAGATGGATAAAAACAGACCGGTTAAGTGCTATGTGCTAGCTTCTATATCAAATAAGTTGCAGAACCAGCATGAGCATATGCCCACTACCAGGGCTATGATCACTCATGTACAATAATTATATGATGAGTAGAGCTATACAGTGCTTCGAAGTATCCAAGAGACTTTTCAATATGAAGATGCACGAAAGACAGTCAGTCTATAAGCACTGTTGATAATGATCAAGGATATCGAGGAGCTTGAGAAGCTCGAGCTTGATATGTAAAAGAAATTATAGATGAATTTAATCTTTCAATCCCTTGCAAGTTCATATAGTCAATTTATTATAAATTTTTATATGAACAAACTGGACTGCACCAAATTCAAACTGGTCAACATGTTGGTCACTGTTGAGGGAACCTTGAAAAGTCCAAGGGGCATTGTTCTTGCTGTGGAGCGCTCTTCTTCATCCAATAAAAAATTTGGTTGGAAGAAGGAGAATAAACCTACAAAGAAGTAGAAGAAGGACAGTAAGCCAAAGAAGGACGTTCCAAAAAAGACTGCAGTGAAGAAAAAGTATTTTCACTGTGATGTTGATGGCCATTAAAAAAGAAACCATCCACTCTACCTAGAGAGCTTGAAGATCAGGAAGAATGACACACCTTCGAAAGGTATGTCAAATATACTCATAATTGAATCTAACCTAATGATTTCTTCTACTTTTAGTTGGATATTAGACTTTGATTCTAGTGCTCATATATGTATATCAATGCAGGGCCTAATAAAAAGTAGGAGGTTGAAAGAAGGTGATATGATCTTTTGGATTGGCAATGGAGCCAAAGTTGCTACAAAAGCTATTGGCACTTATCCCCTTTGATTATCGTCAGGGTTTAGATTAGAGTTGAAAGACTATTATTTTGTATCCGTAGCTAGTCAAAATTTGATTTTCATATCTGTGCTAGTATGGAATGGTTTTGATTTTAATTTCAATAAAGATTTTTATTCTATTTATTTATGAAATAAATTGATTACATATGGTCTTTTGATTGACAGTCTATATTACTTACATGTTGATGCGAATATGAATATAAATAAGCAAATAATGAGTGCCGTAGGTCAAAAAAGATTCAGAGGTAAAATTAACCAAAAGTACTTATAGCATCATAGACTAGGCCATATTAGAGAGGACATGATAAATAAACTAAAAAAGGATGGGATTCTTAGTTCTCTTGATTCAAAGTCGTAACCAATTTGTCAATCTTACCTTTGAAAAAAAATGATCAAGTTATTCTTTATGGGATATAGGGAAAGAGCCACTAAGCTACTTACCTTCGTACGCACTGACGTGTATGGACCATTTGATGTATAGGCTAGATGTGGTTACAACTACTTCATCATCTTTACCAATGATTTATTTTGGTATGGATATATGTTTCTGATGAGACATAAATCTGAAGTCTTTGAAAAATTTAAGAAATTTGAAAATAAAGTAGAAAAATAAATAGATAAATCCATTAAGGTTCTTCGATCTGATTGAGGTGAATATCTTAGTCGAAATTTTTGAAATATCTTAAGTACAATAGTATAGTCTCTCAATGGACTCCTCTACGAACACCTTATCTCAATAGAATATCTGAAAGGAGGAATAGGATCCTATTAGATATGGTCAGATCTATGATGACCTTCATTAATTTATCGTTATATCTTTGGGGACAAATCTTATTAACTATAATATATTTATTGAATAAGGTTCCATCAAAATCTATTCCTACCACACCATATAAGATATGGTATGGTAAGAAGCTGAGTCTTTCTAAAGACTTGGGGATGTCCAGTCTATGTTAGAAAATAGATGGCTGACAAATTAGAAGATAGATTTGTTATAGCTCATTTTATAGGATATCTGAAAGAAACCTTAGGATACTACATTTATCTTTCATAAGATCACAATGTGATTAAGAGTCATCATGCCATATTCTTAAAAAATCAATTTATTAAGGAGGCAGTAGGAGGTTAATTGAGCTTGAAAAGAAGATCTTTGAAGAGTAATGAGCTATAGATCCTCATAAATTCATTATTTATGAGCTAGCAGTTGATGTTCCTCCACTACCTCATAGATCTAGTAGAGTCTTCTATCCTCCAAAAAGCTACATTGATATACTTACAGAGAAAATAAAAGAAATGTTCCTTATTGGAGATAAGAATCATGAAGATGATCCTAATATCTTTGACGAGATGATGTCTGACATCGATTTTAAGAAATGATTAGATACAATGAAGTTAAAAATTGACTCAATACACTCGAATCAAGTATGAACCTTAATGGATCCACCTAAGGACAGAGTGTCCCTTGGGTGTAAATAGATCTAAAAAAGAAAAATAAATTTTAATGGTAAGATAGAGACCTATAAAACTAGACTCATGACAAAAAATTATAGTCAGTGTGAAGGCATTGACTATCTAAAAATTTTTTTATCCATAGCCATGTTGAAATCCATTCACAATCTACTTGTTGTTGCAATTTATTATGATTATGAAATTTGATAGATGGATGTAAAAACTACCTTCCTAAATAGATTCTTGAGAAAGATATCTATATGAAGTAGTCTTTGAGTTTCACATCTGGTGATGATGATTATCGAGTCTGCAAGCTGTAAAGATCTATATACGGATTAAAGCAAGTTTCTCAGAGTTAGAATCTTCATTTTTATGATGTAATCAAATCATTTGATTTCATCAAGAATGAAGAAGAATCTTGTATATATAAAAGGATCAGTGGAAGTACAGTAATATTCTTCATATTGTATGTGGATGATATTCTCTTCATTGAGAATGATATTTCCATGCTGACCTCGATCAAAAGAAGGTTATCCAAAGAATTATCCATGAAAGACCTAGAGGAAGCATCCTATATTTTTAGAATAAAAGTCTATAGGGATAGATCTAAATGGATGCTAGGCCTGTCACAAAAGCTATACATAGAAAAAGTGCTAAAGAGATTCAGCATGAAAAACTCTAAAAGAGGACTCTTACCTCCTAGGTATGGTATTTATCTTTTCAAGATGATGTGTCCTACCACATCTGAAGAAATTTAGTGTATAAGTAGGATTTCTTATACCTCGACCATAGGGAGCTTCATGTATATCATGCTATGTACTCGACCTGATATTATCCTTATTGTGAGTGTCATGAGTAGATGTCAGTTGAATCTAAATGAGAATCACTGGATAGCTGTGAAGAATATCTTAAAGTACTTGAAAAAAATTAAGGATTTGTTCTTGATCTTTAGAGGAGGTTCTGAGTTGTGAGTTAAGGGGTACACTGATTCAAACTTTATGTCTAATTATAATGATAGAAAATCTACATCAGAATATGTGTTCGTATGCAATAGTGGTGCAGTCAGCTAAAAAAAATTCAAGCAATCCATCATAGTAGATTTGACCACAGAAGCTGAGTACGTCGCTACTTCGGATATTGCAAAGAAAGGCTTCTAGTTCAAAAAGTTCATCGTAAAGTCTGGGATAATGACATCAGATTTCATACCACTATATTGCAATAATAATTAAGCCATTGTACTTGCTAAAGAGCCGAGATCTCATCAGAAATCAAAGCACATTGAGCGGTGGTTCTATATCATATGCGACTACTATAAAAAAAAATATGTCAAGGTCGGAAGAGTAGACTCCGCAGATAATATGGCAGATCTGTTGACAAAGTAATTGAGCCAGCCTAAGATAGAAATCCACCTTAAGAAGATGGAACTTAGATTAATGGCCAATTCATTTTAGTCTAAGTGGAAGATTGTTGGATGTATGTCCTAGAAGCCAATATGACTGACATATTGTAATAACTTTAGGATATAATTTTATACTTAAAATATTGACTTGATCAATAAAAAGACAAATTTTATTTTCATTCAAATGTGATATGTCCTTAAATCATCTATAGAATTAATACTTACGATACATATTCTCAAGATGTTGAGAATTAGAGGCATGTATAATTAATTCTTAAATACTCTCGATCATAGTATCATCATAAAGATGGTGATCGATCCGGATAGATCGATACATAAATTACTTCTTTCAGAATAGATGAGTCTCTGGTCTACAGTGTAAAGATGCTGAGCAATAAGTGCGGATAGTTGTTAGAGAATAATTAGTATTGAGCATGACCATACGAGAGATCATTTAGATTTCTACTTAATCGTCAGTGATTGTCTCAAACCTATAGTTTTGCGAATAGTCTTTTAATCTGTAATGGCACAATTGCTCACATTATGGCTGCTAGAGTTTGACTTACACATAAATATGGTCTCATTGAGTCCTTATAGTGGATGATGGCAAAGTTGATCCACTGTAGGAGTAGGATGCATATCTCGATGGAATCTATCGATCTTGATAGAAAGGAGTAGTTCTTAGTCTATAAGTCTATGGCTACAGCAATGTGATTGATGAAAAAATTTTTTATGTGGATCATAACTGGACTTAAGCTAATCAAATCAATCATAAGACTGATGATGAAGTTTGATGATTTATCCATGATTTGCCATCTAGTCGGAACTCACGATAGAGGGACTGAATCACACATTAACTATATCTTGAGGTTCTATTTCAGTTCTATTATATTACTACTATATACTGCTAGGTGTCACTGATGGATTGTAGAACTCACTAGGATTGTTCAGGATCAAAAATTCTTGTTGAGTTAGAGTAGAATTATTCCAACCCATTGAAAAGAATTTCAATGATACTATGATAAAGATCATGGTATATCTTCCTACCAGATACAATTGAACCTCTATGGTCACACAATAAAAGGATTAGATCTGAAATAAGCAATTGGGCATATGAAGTCTCAATTGGATTTAGAAAAATTCTATTGGATTCAGGATAACCTTACTAACACATGGTGAACCTAATTTTCTCTTCATACTTAAATTTTTTATTTGATAACATTAATTCAAGTTAATTTTCTGCTAATAACCTAAATGAACTAGATTTATTGGGTTTCAATTGTTGGGTGCCTAGGGTTTTGGATCATATTGATTAAGGGTTCAAACCCTTAATCAATTTCTTGATTAAATTGCATGGGGTGCCACTTGATTTGATCAAGTTGGGTGTCCCCACATGGTTGAGGGTATAAAGGACCAGATAGGGGAATCCCATATCCCCTAGTTGGTATGTGAGAGAGTGGGCTAAAGGGCACCAAGTGTTGGCACCACATGGTTCTCCTAAAGGTGGTCAAAGATTGAGAGCTACAAAGATTCCTAATGCGAGTAGGACTTGTATTAAAGGACTATTTGATTTTGAATAAGATTCAAACCTTTTTCTTATTTAAAAGGCCGTTCTTTAAGGATCTTAGTATCAAAATTTTAGTAAGCTCCAAGCCTCCAAAAGCCTCCCCATGCCTCCCTCTCTTCTCCCTCTTGGTTTCAACGCCTAAAGGGTGTTGGGCGTCAACCATCTCCACGCCCAAGGAAGCTTGAGTAGCACCTCTTGGTTACTAATTTTTAGAGCTTGATTGCTACAAAATTAAGAGAAGAAAATTAAAAAAAAAATAAAAAAAAAGATCAAGAAAAGGATCAAAGAGTTGATCGTGATCCAAACATCATTTAGATTCGTAGAGTGATTGTTCTTGAAGAAGAAAGATCAACACCATGAGGGCTGTTTCAGATTGATCTCGAGTGGATATCTATAGAGGTCGGATACTTGTGTAGCTAAGAAAGAACTTACCTTCTTTCAGATCTAGATTTGAAGAAAGAAAAAGAAAAATAAGTATGTGATTTGATCATATATTTAATTTCTGCATAAAATTTAGTATATATTCAATTTTAGCATATAAAGTAAATCCATGTGTTCTATATTTTATGCATGCATATATTAGATTAAAGGGTATTTTTAATCTTAATTCTACTACATTATTTAGGAAAAAAAAATTAAAACACATATGCATGCACCCTACACAAAATTCCATCAGACTCTTAAGGTTTTTAAGATTTTTCATCCTCACTAGGATAAGAGATCCTAAGTGTTAGATCGGGTTAGGGTTGATCAATTAACTAGTGTCTAGAAAAGTAGTTTAAGGATAAGATCCTGAAGAAAAGTGATTTCTTAATTCATTTCGTTCACTAATTTGGCCAATTTAATTGATGTCTAAGGAAAGCAAAGGGAGGACCCCCACCAACCTTGTACTTACCTGGCTAGTTGGTTGGTTAGCCTCTAACTTGGAGGGCTCAAAGGCAATCTTAATAGTTAGGAGCTGTTTAAATATAGGATAATCCTAAGTAGAGTTGTATTGTGTTTATAACTTGTTTACTAGTAAAAAGTAAAATCTAACTAAAATACTCTCATCTATCATTTGTAGATCTAGGATTCTCTTAGAACTCTCATCCTTAGAGCTTTCCTTCAACCTCTCTCCTTTTCTCAAAAAAAAAATCTTAAAAAAAAATTAATTAGTGTTTGCTCTAAAGTATAATTGTAGGGTGTATGCTCAGGCATCATTCATTATGATCCGAAATTCAACCTTTAGACCCTGAAATTGAACGAACCCTTAGAGCCAATAGACCAAGAAATATGGACACCAAGGATAATGAACCATCATGCCAATTGAGGGAGTACTTCACTCCATCATATACCTACTCTCCGTGTATCCAGGTACCTCCTATAGAAGCGACTCAATATGAGATTAAGTCCAGTGTCATTCAAATGGTTCTGATAAGTATATTAAATATCCCAAAAGAAGCATCAAAAAGTATATTAATTAATTTTTATTTCTTAAAGGTTGATGCTTTTGCTTTTGTTTTGCAAAAAGGATAATCACCAATGCAAAGAGCCCAATTTGCAGGTTAAAAGAAAGAACATTGGGACTAAACCATGAAGGGTTCAATAATAACATGCACAATGAAAGCATAATGGATTTTAAAATTTTTTAGCATTATAAAATCCTAGATTACTCAAACCCTAAACCCAAGAACCCCCTTGACGTCATTCAATCATATAAACATATGAACATGGTGATAATAAAAAACATACCTTAGGTTGATGTAGATGGGAAGAAGCCGATATTCAATCTTTCCACTAGGCGTCCAAGCATTCGCCCTCCAATGTTGATCTGCAGAGGACCTTGATCAAAACACTCTCTCCTCAAACAGATTCCTTCTCTCTGAATTCTTCCTCTAAGAACTCCTCTGGGCAGCACAACTTTAGGGCTGCCTTCTTCTCACTCCTTAGCCTTCTCTTTTCCCTCTTTCTATTGTCCTTGCCTTGTCCTAAAGAAGACCTTTTGTCTTAATCTGGACTTGGTCTTAATAAGAGAAGGAAGAGAAAAATTCAAACACCTAGGAGACTATGTAAGAAAGAAAAGATTTGAGATTTCTCAGATGATTTGATTACCCCAAATGCCCACCTATTTATAGTTAGTGATGGGACACCGTCGGGACCATCTCCCACCCCATCCAAATGCCCAACTCATGCCCATCAGATTTTCTCACATCTTTTCTTATTTTCTCACATCCATCTGAAGGATTGCAACACCTAGCAACATCAGAAATTAAATCCAAGAGTCACTTCACGCAGAAGGGCTCTTCAGAAAATAATTTTCGATGTTTTCCAAGGAGTTGCGAGACTTCATTAAGGAGCACCATTATTCTCCACCTTTGATCAGTGCAACATGACCATCCAAGGGCCCAAAAAGGAGGCACTAATCTAGTCTTGGCATGGGAAAAATCTGAGATATATTTGGCATGTCATAAATTTAAGATACTATAACAAGTTGGACTCTAGGTGGCGCATGGATAAGGGTGTGGGTCACTAGGGTTTAAATCAACAACCATTTGATTCCAAGCTTATCCATTCAACCACCTCTCAAATGGCCAACTAGAATACCATGCCCTATATAATTTTTAGCATGAAACTATAATGGATAAGCCCTAAAAAAGGGCATCCCATCTCATGGGATGCCAATCATAAATCTGCACACATACAAAACACTCCACACGATAGAGAATTATTTCTAGGTTGTGGAAGCCTGATATTGTGTGCCAACTATCTTGACTCAATCAGCCAAGGGTTAACCCAAGTTAGACCCAAATCTGCTTTGAGTATAATTGGATTTAATTAGCCCAAATAGGAACCAATTTCAAATCCGATTCGAGCATAGGAGGTAGGGTTTGCAACAAGTGCTAGCATGTTTATCCTGCAAAAATGATCTAATCTAATTAGACCTTTGATCAATTTTCTTTGTGTGTGACCTATTAGATTCTACATCTAGCCAGCAGTAGGTTCAAGTATAAGTTGACCTAATTTGATTAGAATCCAATCTAACCAATTTAGATCCAATCGAGCTGATTTGAGTTTAATAATTAGAACCCTTTCTAATTAGCGATCGAATTAAACTCTTTAATTTGACCAAACCCATAAGACAAGATTGATATTTAGCAACGTATCATGTCTACTCAAAAAATATAAAATTTTGATAAAAATATAAAATATCCTTCAGTGATAAGTTACCATGCAATTCAATCCAGCGATCTCACTGCATCCTGAATATGATTATAGATATAGAATCATGTCAAACTCAATTTCATATTTATATCTCTCTTAATTTTATGATGATGATTTAATTAATGAAATATTAAAAATATTTTTTAATTTTTCATTGTGCTTTGATCAATGTCTCCTTGAATCATCATATGATTAGAGCAAGTAGAATGCGATCTTCTCTTACCATGAGTGACCGATTTTGTGTTGACCTACTCATAATCTCCATATATAATCCAACATATCCAGAACATTCCATACATGACTAAGTCATGAATGAGTATGAGTCAAAATATGGGTTCATGCATATAAGGTTCTATGGTAGTCTCATGTCAAAGGATTATATGCACAACTCCTACTAAGAGAAAAATATCTTCCGACAAAAAAGAAGATTCCATAAGATATTTCTCAAGATAGATCAGTTCAGTGAACTTATTCTCTAATGAGCACCCGCATCTTTATATTAACGTCTTACACAAGTAGCTTATAAAATCAACCACTCTCACCATTGAGCATACATAAGATATGCCAGTCTATCCGGAATATTGATCCCCTACTCAATACTTCTATGACTAAGAATATTCTAAATCAAAATTTTAAAATTTTAGGTCTCATAGGTATGATCTCATCATAACCTTAAAATCATTGTTTTGATTTATGGGGTTCATCATAATCATTACAAATATTAGATACAGCACATAATGAAAAATAAATATCTTTTATTTATTCATAAAGTGTCAGTTATATGAGTCTGAAAGGTTACAAAAAAAATTCATCAAAATATAAATTTTAATTGGCTTGTAGAACATATTTATTTCAATTTTTTATTTGCACTAAAGTCAATCACCCTTAAATTTTATCTCCATACAATCAAAGTGGCGATCGAACTTGTTAGAAAGTGGGTAGAGTTACATCATAGATTTCAAAATTGATTTTGAAACAGTGAAAGCAGATCTAGGTTAAACCCTTTAATCCCATATGCAATAGATCATATCTAATTTTACCCATTCTCAGATCAAAGATATGCATATAATCTAAAAATTAAAATATAAATATTGAGATCGGATCTCAACACCTTTGTGCGGATCAAACTACACCGCAGTTAATGATCATGAATCTGAACGATTCCTCTAGCCACGCACGTGCCTGATCACCACAGGTATCCACACAAGGATTGGTTCCAATCAGAGGTGAGATGATCTTCCTGGGGTGCTAGCTTCCTTATAAAGATCTCCTCTTTAATGGCTGATCTGGTTCTCTCTTAGATCTCACAAACTCTCTTAAGAACTAAGAAGAATGGGGAGGAAGAAAAGGAGGAAGGAGGCTCAGATTTTTGAGCAGAACTTTTCTCTCAATTTTTTTCACTAATTCTCATATCATAGGCATCCAACTTTTGGAGCCTATTTATAAGTGAAAAGGGATTAGGGTTTCCTTAGGATGCCACCCGTTCATTTCACGCCAAAAATTATTGGTGTCCAAAAATTATCGCCAAGCACTAAGGAGTGGCACGAGAAATTAGATCTGATTTCTCACGCTGCTCCTTTCTCAACACCCATAAGGATAGGTTGGTTGGTGCCACCCTTATTTCTTACAATACTTGATTTATTTCCTTCTTATCTCCATCTCTTGATTTGAATCAAATTCAAAATAGGAAAGAGATTTGGAGATAAGATAGATGAGTTTACCAAGCGTTGCCACCTACCCTTTCTGTGCCCACTCCTTTCTCATGCAAATATTATTCACGCCAAACCTCTTTTAGCATGAAAAAATTCTTGTGGAAAGTAGGGCTTACGCAAGGAAGAGAGAGTCCTAAGGAGATGGGACTCTAGGGTTTGCTATTTTGGTTTAAAATAAATTAGATTTGGTTTGCCCAAAGAGAGAATGGAACCTAATCAAATTAAAAACCCAATCTTCTCAATTAAATTCCAATCTAATTAGAAATTAACTGAACCCATGTCTTGATCAAATCAAGAATTAGTCTCTCTTGCAATTAGACTAGATCCAATCAAACTCAATCCAAGTCAAAATGAATCTAATTTAATTAGACTTGATCCGAACATCATTGCTCAATCAAATTGAGCCAATTAGTAATCTAATTACTAATTAATCCTCATATAATTCATTAATACTTAGTGAATTACATAATTGCAACTTTTGGTTAAGGTTAATCGTTAATCATATTGATGATTATACCCTTCAACAATTCATAATCATTCATCAACTATCTAATTGGACAAGAACCTCTTTTGTGTGTGATGCCATAGGTTTCATTCTATTTGGTAGTGAGATATATTATGATCACCATCATAATATCATCAAAACTTCTTTTGATGGATTGAAACAATTCCAACTCTACCTTTCGGGGGTCATCAATCATCAAGACGACATCCGATGAGTCTCATAATTTATTAGTGACACCTAGCAGCACGTAGTGACAATCTAATAGAATAAAAGTATGAACCCCTAGGTGCAGTTACCGTATGATTTAGTCCTTCTATCATGAGTCTCAACTTGATGGAGATCATAAAAAACTCATCAAATTCTATCATCAGTCATATGCCAGATTGGCTGGACTCGAGTTTACTTATAAATCATGTGGAAATGGACTCAAGTTTACTTATAAATCCTGTGGAAACTCTTTTTTAGTATTCATAATTGTTTCAGTCGAAGACTTTCTAAACTCAATCTCACAAAATGCATAGGATTTCTCATTTTCTATCAAGATCGATAGATCTCTTCTAGGTGCATCCTACTTCTAACAGTGAATCTGAACCTACTATAGCCAACATACACAACAAAGATCTGAATGGCTAGGGACCAAGAGAATGTACAGTCAAACTTAGTAGCCTCACTATAAATAGTGGATGATACTGTAGATCAAAGGACCACTCACACTACTATAGTATCAAGATAATCACTGACAAATGAGTAGACATCCAAGTGATTTCTCATATTAGTCATGCTCAGTATAAGTATTCTCTAATAACCACCGATACTGTCATCTCAATATCCCCACATTGCATATTCGAGACTCATCTGTCTGAAAGAGAGGTGATCTGTGCACCGATCTCAAATGGATTGATCATTGTCCTCCATGACGATCCTTTGATCGGGAGCATTTAGAAACTAACCATTAATAATATATATCTCAAATTTTCAACATCTTGAGAATATATAAAATCATCTTTATTAATTTCTAAGATAAATCATAGACACATAAACATGATTGAAATAAAAATTATCCTTTATTAATAATAAATATTTTACAAGTATAAAGTTAAATCCTAGAATTATAAAATATATCAGTCAATAATTGGCATCTAGGACACTCATCTAACAAAACTACTATTGTGGTAGAGCTTTTAGTGAACAGATTTGTTATATTGTTCTTTATATCTACTCGTTCAATGACTACATCTTGTCTCTCGATAATTTTATGGACGAGATGGAAGTACCTTAGAATGTGTTTGAATATATGATGAGACCTTAGTTTCTTTACTTGAGCAACAGCTCTAGTATTATCACAGTAAAGTGGTACTCAATTCTCAATCTCAAGAATGACACCCAATTCAGTGATGAACTTCTTCATCCAGACAGCTTCCTTGGTAGCTTCACTTGCAACTATGTATTCTACCTCAATGGTTGAGTCAACTACAGTTTGCTGCTTAAAACTTTTCAACTCACTACTTCACCATTTAGAGTAAAGACATATCTTAAAGTGGACTTGCTATCATCAGGGTCTGATTGAAAATTAGAGTCAGAATACCTTTCTAGTTTTAGATCAGATCCTCCATATATCAGAAAAATATTTTTAGTTCTTCTCAAGTACTTAAGAATATTTTTCACTGCTTTTTAATGATCCTCATCCAGATCAGTCTGAAATCTACTAGCTATGCCTAAGGCATAGGCAACATCAGACCTGGTACATAGCATAGCATATATGATTAACCCTACTACCGAAGTATAGTAAATAGAACTCATTCTATTTCTCTCTTCTGATGTCTTAGGAGACATCTTTTTAGAGAAATATATGCCTTGACTCGTGGGTAAGTAACCTCTTTTACTTCCATCCATGCTAAATCTTTTCAGCATAAAGTTTATATACCTGGATTGGAATAAGCCTAACATCCTCTTAGATCTATTCCTATAGATCTTTATACCAAGTATATAGGATGCTTCACCCAAGTCTATAGAAAACTTACTTGATAGCCATGTTTTGATCGATTGTAATATTGAGATATCATTCCTAATGAAAAGTATGTCATTCATATATAACATTAAGAAGACAATAGCACTCCCATTAGTCATCTTATACACACAAGGTTCATTCACATTTTTTATGAAGCCAAACTCTTTGACTATGACATCAAAGTGGATATTCTAACTCCTCGAGATCTGCTTTAATCTATAAATGAATTTCTTAAGCTTGAATATCTGATTTGCTCTCCCTCAATAAATCTTTTTGGTTGGGACATATAAACCTCTTCCTCAAGATAACTATTAAGAAAAGTAGTCTTCACATTCATTTGTCAGATTTCATAATCATGGTATGCTACTATTGTAAGCATAATCCGAATAGGTTTGAGCATGATAACAGGTAAGAATATTTCATCATAATCAATTTTTTATTTTTGTCTGAAATCTTTAGCTACCAATCTGGCTTTATAGGTTTCAACTTGGCCATCCACTCCAATCTTTTTCTTATAGGCCCATTTGCACCCAATAAGTGTCACACCCTGAGGTACATCAACCAAAGTCCATACATGATTGTAGTATATTGAGTCCATTTCAAATTTCATAGCCTTTAGCCATTTGTTTGAGTCTCTACTCATGATAGCTTTCGTATAGATCAGAGGTTCATCATTCTTAAAGATGTGGGCTTCATTATTCTCAATAATGAATCCATACCTCAAAAGTGTATTTCATACTCTATTCGACCTTCAGAAAGAAGGTTTGTGTTATGGTTGTACCTTATCAATAGGTACTTCTAGTTAAAAAATATCTTATGCTTCTACTTAAACTTCACCAAGTTCAATTTTCCTTCCACTACCCCTTTCTAGGATAAACTCCTTTTTTATAAAAGTGGTATGCTTACTAACAAACACCTTTTGTTCCATAGGATAGTAGAAGAGGTATCTCATACTCTCTCTAGGATAACCTACAAATAAGCATTTATCTACCTTAGCACTTAGCTTATGTCTAAATTTTTTTTTGACATAAGTTGGACAACTCCATATCTTAAAGTACTTAAGATTAGATTTCTTTCCTCTCCATAACCATATGGAGTGCTAGTTATAGATTTCAAAGGTACTCTATTCAAGATATATACAGCAGTCTCTAGAACATATCCCAATAAGAAAATAGGTAAGTCTGTAAAGCACATCATGGACTGTATCATATCTAATAAAGTACGATTCTTCTTTTCAGCTTGTGCATAAAAAAGGGTCTATTATGAGAGAATCTCTTTTTCTTTAAGATGATCTAAAAATTCACTAGATATGTATTCTCCTCCTCAATTAAATCAAAGAATTTTAATTTTTTTTCAGTTTATTTCTCGATCATATTTTGATACTCTTTAAATTTATCAAAAGCTTCAAATTTATGTTTCATAAGATATACATATCCAAACCTAGATAAATCATTCATGAACATAATAAAATAAGAGTATCCTCCTCTAGCTTTAGTTGTCATAGGACCACATGCATCAGTATGTACAAGTTCTAATAACTCATTTGTCCTTTCTTCATGTCCATCAAATAGAGTCTTTGATCATTTTACCCATAAGACAAGATTCACAAGTTTCTAATGATCCATAATCATAAGGATCAAAGAACTCTTTTTTGTATAACTTATTAATTCTTGTCTCACTAATATGATCAAGTCGACAATACCAAAGTAAAGTATTATTTATATGTTCTCTCTTTCACTTTTTACTTTTATCAATATAAAATATATTGTCATTAAGAGATAGAATCAGAAGACCATTATTCAGAATGCCATGATAGAAAATTTTATTAGAAAAAAAAATTATGCAACTATTGTCCTTTCCATTTATTTCATATCCTTGTTGCAATAGCAATGTTACAGAAATAATATTCTTAATGATCTTAGGTATATAATAATAAGTTTCTAGCTCTAAGATCTTTCCAAAAGATCCTTTTTAATGCGGCCCTCAGCCATTTTGAGCATGTTTAATAGCTTAGGCACAGAGGTATTCAATTTATTCATGTGATAATTCATAATAAACTGAGCAAATGATTCAGAGAGAAATTACAAGATCAAATTCTGACTCAATTCTCCATCCATCACAAATTCAAATTATCCCAATCTAGTGATCAAGTCAATGATCTTAAGGATATGATCTTGTACAGATGATCTTTTCATCATTTTAGCATGGAATAATTACTTAGATATCTCATACTTAACAGTTTTGCTTTATTCTCCATACAACTTCTTTAAATTGAAGAGTATGGATTGAGTATCCATGCTCTCATGCTGTCTCTATAATTCATTACTCATAAAGGCCAATATGATATATTTGACAGTTAAGCTGTCATTCTTCCATATCCTATATGTGGATACATTTTCTCAGTGGCATCATCCTCAACCTCCTCTGATTCAGGGACATCAAGAATATATGAAAGCTTCTTCTAAGTGAGCACAATTTTCAAATTCTTCAACCAGTCCACGTAATTGGAATCAGTCAATTTGTTAGAATCTAAAATTTCTTGCAATGATAATAAAGATGCCATTGTAGAATTTAAATCTACATTAAATAAAGAATATTACATAAGTAACCAACTTATGATAGTACACACAATTAAATAAGGTTCTTTGCCTAATTATGCCTTTCACTATTTTATCAAACATCACAGCCCTCTTCTATGATGAACGACACATACTAAATGTTTATCTTAGTGGGGTTGAGATCTTAATTCCTTATAAAGATCTTGTGGTAACATAAAAATTTTTTGTGAGTTCATAGGTAGAAAACTTTTTCCAATTGCATCTCATGCAATTTTTAACTTTATCTTGGATTCTAAAATATTAATAGCCTTATGGTAACACAACAAACTATAATGTTTTAGTTAAGTAAGATCCTTCATTTTCATACAGTCAAATTCGAATATTACTGTCCTTGTGATAACACAAGAAAACAACATACTCAAAATTACCATAAGCAACTTTTATGCACCAGAACTATATTATATCAGTCTTCATAGCAAGTCTTGTAGTAACATAACAAACTAGCTATGGTTCTTGATATAACATTGACCTAGCATGAAGAAAGGCCTCATGTAGTGTTTTCAATATTAGAATTTTTTCAATTTTAAGATCACTTAATCAAATTGATCAGGTAAGTAGGTGGGGGTCCCTCCATTGCTTTTTCTAGATACCAATAAATTGATCAGATCAGTCAACGAAACTAATTAAAGAACCACCTTTAGTACTTACCTAGACACCAATTAATCAATTAATCAAAAATTAGTTAATTCATAGTTGCTATCACTACAACTTAATATAAATTTTTATGAGGGCTTCACTGTTCTCATGCATATTCTAATATGAACTTATAGTATTCTAAAATTACATATCATAAAATATTTTTTTTGCGGTTCTTCTTCTTGATTCATACAGGCATCCCTTCCACCATAGTTCTTTATAGCATGACGGCCTTTACTATAATTCTCAAAGAGTACTAGGCTATGAAGAATTCAATCCATTACTACACATATCACATATGTATCAAAAATGCATCAATTCATATCATCATATGAAAATATAATCATTAACATGATTATAGCATAATTCATAGCATACTTAATTTGACACTATGAATCATTTATGTAGTGTAAATCATAGCATGCATTTCATGAATACCATCAATCCACTAACATATGATTGAATCAAACAAGGTCGAGCTTTGATACCACTAAACGGTTCGATAATAATATACACAGTGGAAGCATAATGGATTTCAAAATTTTTTAGCATTATGAAATCCTAGATTACGCAAACCCTAAACCTAGGAACCCCCTTGACATCATTCAATCATATAAACATATAAACATGGTGATGATAAATAACATACCTTAGGTTGATGTAGATGGGAAGAAGATGATATTCAATCTTTCCACTATGTGCCCAAGCATTCATCCTGCAATGTTGATCCACATAGAATCTTGATCAAGACACTCTCTCCTTAAATAGATTCCTTCCCTCTAAATTCTTCCTCCAAGAACTCCTTTGGGCAGCATAACTTCAGGGCTTCTTTCCTCTCTCTCCCTAGCCTTCTCTTTACCCTCTTTTTATTCTCCCTGCCCTTCTTTTTTATCTTCCTAAGCCCTTATCCTAAAGCAGATCTTTTGTCCTAATCTAGACTTGGTCTTAACAAAAGAAGGAAGAGGAAAATTTAAACACCTAGGAGACTATGTAAGAAAGAAAGGATTTGAGATTTCTCGGATGATTTGATTATCCCGAGCACCCATCTATTTATAGTTAGCAACAGGACACCATCGGGACCATCTCGCATCCCATCCAAATGCCTAACTTGTTGGGAATTATATTCTAAAATTAATCATGTGATGATTGAGTTTATCTTTGTATATGAATTATTGATAAATAAATAAAAATTATTCTGATATTTTTCATCATAAAGTTACATCTTCCTTGTAGAACTCTTATGTTGTGAAGTCCTTATAACTATGTTAGTGAATGATAAAGAGAGAATTTATCGTATAGTTTTTAAACATATTTGTGATCAAATGATATGTCATTACAGGATGATGACGTTTATCGAGTAGAGGTCATTGTGTGCCATATGGGTTGGTTGTCCTCTTAATCAAGGAGTGTGGTGACACTGATATGGCATATAAATGAGATGTAGGAGTACATTATCACTGAACAGGTGACTCACCTACTGAGTATTCTACTGTCAAGAACTGCTCACGAAGTATATGGGTATAAGTATCCTTCAGACCTGAGATCACCATAGTGACTTGCAAGCAATTCACTATGCTTTGGTGTCAGACTATCTGAATTTTTAATGCAGTGATAGAAAGCTACTGGATACAGTTAAGTACTTGCGAAGTCTATTTATGGATCAAGATGGGATTGACCCCTCCAAATTATTGGAGCTAATGTATCTGTTGCCCAGCTATGCAACCCAAGAGGGGGGGTGAATTGGGTTTCTAAAAATTTTAAGCTTAACTTATGACTTATGAGAAATATTTGACAAAGCTAAATAGATAGAGTGAGTAGAATTAATTCAAGGCTAATAGCAAGAGCAAGAATGCAAGAGAATAATGAAGAGATAAAGAAGAGCAATTAGACACACACCAAACAAGAGGATTTATAGTGGTTCGGTGCCAACCTTGCACCTACATCCACTCCCCAAGCTCCTACTTGGGAATTTCAATCCACTAATCTTGTATTCAACCCGAATACAAATGTCGAAAACTCTGACTCTAGCTATTTCAAGCTAGTCCACTTATTTTTCGGGTACAAGCCAACCCAATACACTCCGATTCTAGGTTCGGATCAACCGTCCCTTATTTTGGAACCCCTCCAAAACAAAACCAATCACTCAAACTGAGTATAACAATTTACAACACAAATAAGTACAAAGAAAGCTCCTTCAATGAGCAAATATAACTTTAAATACACTTTACTCAAGAGAAGAAGACCCTTTTTGGATTTTCTCAAGGTGGATGGAGACTTGAATATGCACTTGAGGAGTTGGTGAGCTTGGATTAAAGGCTTCTTGAAAGCTTTGAATGAGCTCTTGCTTAGGGCTGAAAAGTTTGCTTGAAATTCTTTTTTCAAAATCTCTCTCTTTGAATACTCTTTGATTCCCACCTTTTTGTTCCTTTTTATAGCTTTAAGAAATAGAGGAAATCATTCTAGACTGGAAAAAGAGCCGTTAGACTGCATTAAATGAGCATTAAAAGTATTTAAAATGGGTTAAAAACTAGTCATTGTAGAAAAATCCCGTCACAGGGGTCGACTCATGAGTCGACTCATGCCTGGGGGTCGACTCATGGGTCGACCTCTGTGGAAAATTGTCATAGAAGTGAACGGGATCCATGGTTCTGTAAAATTGGCAAAAAGACCTGCAGAGGTCAACTCATGAGTCGACTCATGCCTTGGGGGTCGACTCATGGGTCGACTCACAGGTTGTGCCAAGTCTGTGCCGGCCAGGAAATTCAGCGTGCCAGTCATCTCATGTGCCATGAGTCGACTCATGGGTCGACTCATGATTTTCAATCATGCATATCTTTCAAAATATAAGTCCAAAATCAATAAAATTTTCACCACTGGATCATAAATCTTTTGTTTTATCATTTGATACTATCAAATCAGGGTTTTGGTAAAATTATAATTTTGCCCCTGAAGAGCAATAAGACTTTTTCAAGTGAGAAATATTAGTACCCCTTCAACTGCTTTGTAATCATCAAAATCAATCTAAGGAGCAACAATCTCCCCCTTTTTGATGATGACAAAATATTTGAACAAAAGCATTTATATGAATCAATGATCATGAATTTCAATGAAATGTATTATAGGTAGTTTGAAGATAACTAGGAAATTTACTACCAACTTATAAGTGTATTTGCTTGAAAAGAATATTGATTCTTTTGGCATGTGATACATGTGCCCATTTGCATAAATAATTTGCCTATTGCTTAATGATTTGAAAATTTGCTCATTTGATTATGTGATTTTGGTATCAGAGTAGAAAATTTATTTTTGTTATCAGAGCAAAGCAGAATTTACATTAGGATTTGAAAATTTTGTGTTTGAAAATATCTCATTTGCTCATTTGCTTGTTTTTCAAATTTCTTAGCATCTTGAAAATTTGCTCATTCTCATTTGATTATTTAATTTTAGTATCAGAGCAAGTTTAACAATTAAGTGTATCAATGCATGTCTAAGAATTAATTTTAAAACATGTCAGAGCATGTCAAATTTTAAGATGTATCAGAGCATGTCTAATTTTAAAGCATATCAGAGCATGTCTTAGAAATAATTTTAAAGGTTGCTCAATTGCTTTGTGCTTAGCAATTCACTCATTTTGTTATCAATCGTGTTTTTGATATTTTAATTTCTCCCAATTCACTCATTATAATTTTAAGTCATTTAATAATCTTGCTTTTGATATTTTTCTTTAATTTCTCCCCTTTTTGACATCATCAAACATTGTTAACTCCCCCTCTTTTTTGAATACATTTTCTCTTTAGTGTTTCTTCAAACTTCTTGTGCTAATCATTAATGTTTACTCCCCCTGAATACAGCAATCATAAAACAAAATATTACATTGAGTACCATAGATATAAATTAGCAACAAAGAGAAGATATATAATCAAGAGATGATTGATACCATTACAAAGAGTAGATATATAATTAAAAGATGATTGATACCATAGTTGTTTCAATACATATTCCATAATATAAAAGTCAACTAGTTAACATCATTACTTGGCCCAAGAGACAGATCCTAGAAAGAACAACAGACATGACTAAACAATAAGGATCTAGTAGAGCTCATGACTCTATGGATCAGAATCAAATGTATCAGAGATGAGGTGGGGAGATGATGGATCATGACCAAGGACTCGTCCTCTACCCTATCTGCCTCTGCCACGAGTGGAGGTGCTGGCACGAGTAGGTGGGTGAGATGATCCTGAAGGTTGAGAACGTTCAGAGGTCAAAGACTGGACTGCAAGAGAGAGCCTGATGGAATCAAGAACGTTCAGAGCTCTCGAAACAGACTGAAGCAATACAGTGAACTGTGTAGAAGCATGCTCACTAGAGCCTCTGATCTCTCTCCTCAAGAAATCAAAACTACCCTCCAAAACACCTCTGAGTCTGCCAGCCTCCGCAGTTAGGTCTGTGACTTCAATAGTGCACTCCTGTGGCTGAGGATGGGCCAAAGCTAAGACTTGCCCCTGTAAGTCAAGTACTCTCCCAGTCAGTCTCAAAATGTAATCCTCGAGCTGCTGAATTCGATCTGACTGATCTGTGATCATCTGAAATACAGTAGAGATATGGGAGATTAAGGTCTGATCAGATGCATCTAATGATGTGGATCTCGGTGCAAATGCAGAAGTGCTCCACTGACGAGAAAGCAATGAAGCCACACGCTGAGAAATCTGCTCAATCTGATCATCAGCCAATCTGAACTCTGAGGGAGGTGCTCTGCTGTCTAGCTGCTGAACTGGTGTGTACCTCCTGGTGGACTCTGAAGGGCTAGCCTCTGGATCTGAAACAAAATGGATATCTGGAGATGCTGCCCTGAAGTCATGAAGAGGTGATGAGGGACCTTCTTCCTCAGCTCTGTCCTCAACTCTATCCTCAGCTCTCTCCTCAGCTCTTTCTTCTATACCCTTGATCCAACCACCATCAATCCTAGTGAATCCCATGCGGTGCAGAGTGTGTTGGTTGATGGTGTCTGTGTGAGAAAGCTTAGCAGATGCCTCCTCCTCAAAACTGACTCCAAACCTCCTGAAAACCAGTGTGAGGGCCATACCAAAAGGCAGATGTGCCTTGGATCTATTCAGTGTTTGTCTCATGGCCTCAATCATTAAAGCTGGGAGGTTTAAGGGGGTTTGGGTGATCACATGAAACATTATACATATGTCTCTGCCATAAAGGAGGTCATGTCTACCACTTCTCAGGAAGAAAAGCTTTATCACTAATTGATGTAGAATTCTCATTTCAATTGACAAGATTTTGGCTTCTAATTTATTTAGACTTCCCGAGTAAGTTTCTCCTAAAATTACATTGATCCCCTCTTCCTTCACTAGGAGTTCCATGTATGAATATCCCTCACAGGGCAAATGTAGAATCTCTCCCAAAATAATAGGATCTAAGCAGATATCAATTCCCTTAACAGTGGAAGTTACTGTTCCATTGCCATAGTGCAGATTTAGATAAAACTCTCTAACCAAGTCTACATATGTAACTTCCTTGAGAGAACAGTAAAATCCCCAACCCTGGTTTTTTATCTTTGAACCAAAGGAGAAACCCTCTTTTTCAAAAAACCTGAAGTCCACATTCTTGCCGGTTTCTACCTTTCTGTCAGAGAGAGGGATTTTGCTAGGGCTAAGAGAAGACTGAGAGGGACCTGGTGCAGACGCTGAAGCTGGAATGGGAGCAGAGGAGGTCTGAGAAGCTTGCCTTTTTCTGCGGACGCCTTCTTCCAGTGCACGGACTGATTTCCTTCTTTGAGGGAGTTTCATCTTTGGGGCCATTCTCACCACAAGAGCAGGCAGGGAGACTCGGAAGATCAAATGGGTGAGGAGAAGGAAGGTTACTAGAGGATGGAAAGAGATTTTGGCAGAGAGAAATGATGATTTTGAGAAGAACGGTGGAAGCTAGGGCACGCTCCAACCGCTTCAATCAAGGGAGAAAGATGCGAGAAGCTCCTTTCCCAAGGGGTGATTTGAGGTGGAGATGTGAAGGGAGAATGATCTTGGGCTAAATCCTTGGTTTTGGAGAGAACAAAGATGAAGACGACGAGTCTTAGAGGGAGGAAGACGAAGAAGAAGAAGGGGTCGGCTCATGAACGGGCTTTAAGTTAAAAAGAAAAGAACCCGTGGGAAGTTGGCAAAGAATTTCAAGTATGCCATTGGGTCGACCCTAGGGGGTCGACTCATGATTCACAAAATTTCAAAAAAAATATGAATAAATTTTGAAAAAAAATTCAAAATTTTGGGAGAAGAAATTTTGCTCAAAGATAAGTTGTGAGAATGATAATCTTGAGCTTTTAGGTCCAAGAGAGATGATGAAAATTGAGCTCAAAGAAATTTTGACATCGATTCCTTGGAATTGGAGAAACATTTAGGCAAAAGGATCAAGAATTCCTAGATTTCTCCTAATTTCACAGAGTCTATCCTCACTAGGGGCCTTTGTAAAGATATCAGCTAATTGATTTTCAGTGCAAACATATTCAAGACTTATATCTTTGTTTTGAACATGTTCTCTTATAAAATGATATCTTATTTCAATATGTTTAGACCTTGAATGTTGAATTAGATTTTTAGTTAGATTTATGGCACTAGTGTTATCACATCTTATGGGTGTTTCATTAAGTTTGATACCAAAGTCTTCGAGTTGTTGCTTAATCGACAAGATTTAAGCACAACAACTTTCGACTGCAATATATTCGGCCTCAGCCGTAGACAGTGCTACCGAATTTTATTTTTTGCTAAACCAGGAGATTAGGTTAACTCCAAGAAATTGGCAAGTTCTACTAGTGCTCTTTCTGTCTAATCTACATCCAGCAAAATCAGCATCTGAATATCCTAATAAATCAATTAGTGAGTCCTTAGAGTACCATAACCCTAGAATTTGAGTACCATTTAAATATCTAAGGATTCTTTTAACAGCATTCAAGTGAGATTCTTTAGGATTAGATTGAAATCTAGCACATAAACAAACACTAAACATGATATCAGGTCTACTTGCAGTTAAATATAATAGAGAGCCAATCATACCTCTATAGTATTTTAAGTCTACACATTTACCTTCTTCATCCTTGTCAAGCTTACACGAGGGGCTCATGGGTGTGCCAATTGGTTTGGAGTTCTCCATTCTAAATCTTTTGAGTAATTCCTTGGTGTACTTGCTTTGGGTGATGGAGATTCCTTCCTTTGTTTGTTTGATTTGGAGTCCGAGGAAGAAAGTAAGTTCTCCCATCATGCTCATCTCGAACTCCCCCTGCATGAGCTTAGCAATGTCTTGACAAAGAGATTCATTAGTAGACCCAAAAATAATGTCATCCACATAAATTTGTATAACTAACATATCATTTTGATTTCTTTTAATAAAGAGGGTTGTGTCTACATTACCTCTTGAAAAACCATTATTTAGTAAGAATTTGCTTAGCCTATCATACCAAGCCCTAGGTACTTGTTTTAATCCATATAGAGCTTTATTTAATTTAAAAACAAGATTAGGAAAAGCATGATTTTCAAATCCTGGGGGTTGTTCTACATAGACTTCTTCAGCAATATATCCATTCAAAAATACACTTTTGACATCCATTTGAAATAATTTGAATTTCATAAAGCAAGCATATGCAAGTAGAAGTCTAATGGCCTCTAATCTAGCAACAGGTGCAAAGGTCTCATCAAAATCAATTTTTTCTTCTTGATTATAACCTTTAGCAATCAATCTTGCTTTATTTCTTATTACATTTCTATGTTCATCTAATTTGTTCCTAAAGACCCATTTTGTGCCAATTATTGAATAATTTTTAGGTCTTGATACTAAAGTCCATACATTATTTTTTTCAAATTGATTAAGTTCCTCTTGCATTGCATTAATCCAATTATAATCATTTTCAGCTTCTTCAATAGTTTTTGGTTCCAGATGAGATACAAAAGCATAATGATTAAATACATCTCTAAGTGAAGAACGAGTTTTTACCCCATGCATAGGATCATCAATAATTAGCTCCTTAGGGTGATTGTGAACATACCTCCATTCTTTGGGTAGGTCATTTGTACCTTAAGGTTTTTCTTGATGTTCTTCACCTCCCTCATCCTGTTTGTCTTCATGTTCCTTATCCTCTTGAATTGTTGAATCTTTCAGAGTGATCTCCTTCATTCCTTCTATAAGAGAATCTGCATCATCAACACCTTCATTCTTCCTTGAAGGAAGATCGTTAGATTCATCAAAGACAACATGTATAGACTCTTCTACTACTAAATTTCTTTTATTAAAAACTCTAAAAGCTTTACTAGTGGAGGAGTAACCAAGAAAGATTGCTTCATCTGATTTTGCATCAAATTTTTCAAGTCTTTCTTTACCATTATTTAATACAAAATATCGACAAACAAAAATATGAAAATATGCAATATTAGATTTTCTTTCTTTCCAAAGCTCATAGGGGGTTTTCTTTAAAATTTGTCTAATCAAAGCATGATTTAAAATGTAATATGCTGTGTTAATTGCTTCCACCCAAAAATATCTTGGAAGGTTGCTTTCACAAAGTATGGTACGGGCTATTTTTCTAAGGTTCTATTTTTCCTTTCTACTACCCCATTTTATTGGGGTGTCCTAGGAGCAGAGAAGTTATGGCCAATTCTCTTTTCATCACAAAAGTTTTCAAAGTCTTGATTTTCAAATTCAGTTCCATGATCGCTTCGAATATTTTGAATTGAAAATCCTTTCTCATTAGTGACTTTTCGGTAAAATTTAGTGAAAACATGAAAAATTTCATCTTTGTGTGCTAAAAAGAAAACCCAAGTAAAATGAGAGTAATCATCTATAATTATAAAATCATATCGTTTTCCTCCTAGACTAGTGGTTCTAGTAGGTCCAAATAAGTTCATATGCAAAAGCTCTAAAGGTCTAGAGGTTGAAATAATATTTTTGGATTTAAATGAAACTCTTATTTATTTCTCTAGTTGGCATGCATCACAAATTCTATCCTTTTCAAAATTCAGTTTTGGCAAACCAAGAACTAATTCTTTTTTAATTAATTTTGAAAGAGAATGCATGCTAATGTGTGCAAGTCTACGATGCCAAAGCCAACTAGTTTCATTAATTTTAGCATTCAAGGATACTAGGCATTGCATGTTTATTTTGGCTAAATCATTTAAATCTACCATATAAATATTACCATGTCTATGTCCAATAAATTTAATGCCATCATTAATAGGACTAGTTACAATGCAAACAGACGATTCAAAAATAACTTTATATCCTTTATCATAAAATTGACTAATGCTTAGTAAATTATGCTTTAAACCATCTACTAACAAAATATTTTCAATGTATTTGGAGGGAGTGATACCAATGTTACCTATACCGATGATCTTTCCTTTGCCATTGTCTCCAAAGGTGACCATCCCTCCATCCTTAGCATCAAGAGTGATGAATTGGGATTCATCACCAGTCATGTGTCTCGAGCATCCACTGTCAAGATACCATTTCCTGTTTTCTCCTTGGGATGCTAGACACACCTGCAAGCAAAAGTCAAGTTTTTATTTTAGGTACCCAAGCTTTCTTGGGTCCTTTTTGGTTAGTCATAATGGTTCCTTTTGGAACCCATATTTTCTTTATAGTTAAGTTTGCAGACTTGTTAGAGAAGCAAGTGTATGACTTATGTCCTACTCTACCATATTTGAAGCAAGTAATATTAGAAGACTTGTTACTTAAAGAGTTTACATAAATATTTTTCAGATATTTTTATTTCTTCAAGGGGTTATAGCCAAGTCCAGCCTTATCATACATGGCTTTTTGATTATCAAGAATCATATTGAGTTTATTTGAACTCAAGGTGAACTTTTCTACTATTGGTTTTAGCTTGGCAATTTCATTCTTTAAGCTTTGATTTTCTTGAAGCAGGATAGATTTTTCAATTGAAATATTTTCAGTTTGTTTTAATAAAGATTGATTTTTCAATTTTAGATCTTGTTCTTCATCCCTAGTTTCTCTAATTCATCAACTAAATCATAGAATACTTCATGTAATTCTTCAAATGTAAAGTCACTAAGAGTTTCGGAAATTACCTCATTTTCGTGTGCCATAAGGCACAGGTTGGCTTGTTCGGTTGAGTTTTCCTCATCGGAGCTTGAGTCATCACTCACACTCCAAGTGGCCATCATGGCCTTCTTCTTGTACTTCTTGGGACCTTTCTTCAACTGAGGGCATTCGGATTTGAAGTGTCCCGGCTTCTTGCATTCGTAGCAGATAAGGGGTTGGTCTTTCTCTTTTTCTTTGCTCTGTTCTCCTTTGTGAATGGCCTCTTCCTCATCCCCTGTTTCTTTTTTCTCAAAAATTTCTTGAATCTTCAGGTAATGAGTGCCATCTCTTCATCCTGTTCTTCATCTTCAGTGTCATCAGTTTCTTCATCTGGTGGAGCTGTGGATTTGAGGGCAATTGTTCTTTTCTTTTTGACTTCTTCCTTTTGATGTTGCTTCATGCTTAGCTCATGAGTCATCAATGATCCAAGAAGCTCTTCCAAGGGTAGAACGTTCAAGTCCTTAGCTTCTTGGATGGTAGTCACTTTGGCTTCTCAAGTTCTTGGTAAGGACCTGAGAATCTTTCTTACAAGCTCACTGTTAGTATAGGACTTACCAAGACTCTTTAAACCATTAATAATATCAGTAAAGCGAGTAAACATTTCAGTTATGGACTCATCATGCTCTATTTTAAACAATTCATACTTATGCACAAGCATGTTGATTTTAGACTCCTTTACTTGATTGGTTCCCTCATGGGTTACTTCTAACCTATCCCATATTTCTTTAGCAGATGAGCAAGTAAAAATACGATTAAATTCGTTAGCATCAAGAGCACAATAAAGAACATTCATTGCTTTAGCATTTAATTGGGCCATCTTCTTATCAACCTCATCCCATTCTTTCTCGGATTTGGTTGATTCCTCACCATCTATAATTTTAGTGGGTGTGTGAGGACCGTTCACTATGATATTCCACATATCATAGTCGAGTACTTGAATAAATATTTTCATCCGAGCTTTCCAATAGGTGTAATTAGACCCATTGAAAAGTGAAGGTCGGTTGGTGGATTGCCCCTCGGCTAGAGAAGTGCCGACATGAGTTGCCATAGATCTTTGGCTCTTTGATTGTTTAGATCAAAGAAGGGCTAGAGCATCGGGCTCTGATACCACTTATTGCCTAGCTATGCAACCCAAGAGGGGGGGTGAATTGGGTTTCTAAAAATTTTAAGCGTAACTTATGACTTATGAGAAATGTTTGACAAAGCTAAATAGATAGAGTGAGTAGAATTAATTCAAGGCTAATAGCAAGAGCAAGAATGCAAGAGAATAATGAAGAGATAAAGAAGAGCAATTAGACACACACCAAACAAAAGGATTTATAGTGGTTCGGTGCCAACCTTGCACCTACATCCACTCTTCAAGCTCTTACTTGGGAATTTCAATCCACTAATCTTGTATTCAACCCGAATACAAATGTCGGAAACTCCGACTCTAGCTATTCCAAGCTAGTCCACTTGTTTTTCGGGTACAAGCCAACCCAATACACTCTGATTCTAGGTTCGGATCAATCTTCCCTTATTTTGGAACCCCTCTAAAACAAAATCAATCACTCAAACTGAGTATAACAATTTACAGCATAAATAAGTACAAAGAAAGCTCCTTCAATGAGCGAATATAACTTTAAGTACAAAGAAGAAGACCCTTTTTGGATTTCCTCAAGGTGGATGGAGACTTGAATGTGCACTTGAGGAGTTGGTGAGCTTGGATTAAAGGCTTCTTGAAAGCTTTGAATGAGCTCTTGCTTAGGGCTGAAAAGTTGACTTGAAATCCTTTTTTCAAAATCTCTCTCTTTGAATACTCTTTGATTTCCACCTTTTTGTTCTTTTTTATAGCTTTAAGAAATAGAGGAAATCATTCTGACTGGAAAAAGAGCCATTAGACTGCATTAAATGAGCATTAAAAGCATTTAAAATGGGTTAAAAACTAGCCGTTGTGAAAAAATCCCGTCATAGGGGTCGACTCATGAGTCGACTCATGCCTGGGGGTCGACTCATGGGTCGACCTCTGTGGAAAATCGTCACAGAAGTGAACGGGATCCATGGTTCTGTAAAACTGGCAAAAAGACCCGCAGAGGTTGACTCATGAGTCAACTCATGCCTTGAGGGTTGACTCATGGGTCGACTCACAGGTTGTGCCAAGTCTGTGCCGGCTAGGAAATTCAGCGTGCCAGTCATCTCATGTGCCATGAGTCGACTCATGGGTCGACTCATGATTTTCAATCATGCATATCTTTCAAAATACAAGTCCAAAATTAATAAAATTTTTATCATTGGATCACAAATCTTTTGTTTTATCATTTGATATTATCAAATCAGGGTTTTGGTAAAATTACAATTTTGCCCCTGAAGAGTAATAAGACTTTTTCAAGTGAGAAATATTAGTACCCCTTCAACTGCTTTGTAATCATCAAAATCAATCTAAGGAGCAACAGTATCGTAATATTTTGATTTAGTAAAATCTTGTCTAAGATAATCTATGAAATCGATTTGAAAGGTTGAAATATAATGTGGATGAAGCAATCTCGATTGATAGTTAATCTGAGACCATCCTAGAGCATTCAGGATCAAAAAGATGAATTATGTGGTAACCATATAGATGGATTCTGAAATACTCTTTTATGATAATTCGACCTATCTGGATGTCAAAAATCATTGCTAGATGGTATCTCGATTAGTACAAGAATTAGTTCCTGTGCTACCGGCTTAGTGTTTGAACCTATGGAGTCACGTACACAAGTCAGACACCATAGGAAAGAATTGACTTATATTTATATGTCTAATTTGAAAGTACTTGAATTGATTGAATATATAAACTAACTTGATTGAAAATTAAGTTATGGGTCAAACGAGATTGAAGAGTTGACTATGTCTAGCTAGCACTACACATGAGGTTCAGGTTCAATCCCGAGGATGAATAGTTTCTAATCTATGATCTACAGAGCATATGAGAGATCAAATTTAAGTATTGATTAATTTTAAATTAAATCTAAATTAATTAGACTTAATTGTACTCAAAATTTAAGTTAGACTTGGTACAAAAATCCTAAAGAGTTTAGGATTGACAATCATTCGAAATTATTTCAAACCAGCTTCGAATTGGATTCAGAATGGATTCATTTTGGATAAGATATTAGGAATCCTACTTGCACTGAGATTCTCCTCTCCCTTAGGCTGACCAGCACCTAGAATGGTGCTGGTTGTGGGCATCCCATATGGGTGTGAAAATGGGTGCATTGTGGGCGCCTTGTGTGGTTCCAATTCTATCTCATGTAGGAGTCCTTCTTTCATGAGTATTGAACTTAGTCAAAGTATGTTTGAATTAGGAGTTCTATACTTATTAAGTTATGAGAATTATATATAAATAGAGAGAGTCTCTACCTATGGATGTATAGAAATCAGATTGAGAGAAGAGAGAAAGAGAGAGAGAGGTGTGAGAAAAGGGAGCTCCTTCCCTTCTTCCTTCCTTGGCATCTCCCCATCATTGCCGCCCACCTCTCCTTACCGTGGGATCCATCTTGGACATCCTCCTTGCTGGTGTGAGGTGTTACATCAGCATCTCTCCTTGCTCATTTGATTGGGTTACGAAGGTGATTTGATCAGAGTTCGTTCCACTTTCCTGTGTTGTCTGGCGTGCATGCGAACTAGAGGATCTGCACTTTTGGGCCTCTGCAAAGGTTGATTCTAAATTTTTAAAGATTTGATCTCCTATTTTATAACTATTCAGGTAAGGATTTGATCTTTATTCATATAAATTTATTAAAAAAATTTATATGTAACTTGAGCTATCCGAAGAGAAACAGTTTTCCTTCCCTTTAATTAGTATCAGAGCAGGCCTTTGATACATGCATACATAACTGAATTTTTTTGAATTATTTATATATTATATGTAATTAAAATTTTATGTTAGATATTAAAACTAATTTAAATTTATTTAAATAAAATTTTTGATCTAATTTTGATTAGATTAGATAATCCTAATCAATAGTTGATTAAGATTGTTATAAGTTTGTTATAACAGAATTTTTGCTATTGCTGAATTTTTGATGGAATAATAATGTAAATTAAAATTTATTTTAAATTTATTTTAACAAAATTTTAATATTATTATTTTTATTAAGGAGTGAGATTTATTTCAAATCTAAATTAGATCCATTTTGATGGATATTTAGATCTGAACTCTAATAGAATTTAGCACTACATGAAAACAGATTTAACTAAAAATTTAATCCTTATGCATTCATGTTTGCATTTAATTAGTTTTTTATATGATATCAAATTTAAAATTAATATTTTATAATCAGTATAAGATATATTTTAGATCTGATATGATGTATGTGATGTATCAAATCTAATTAGATTAGATGAAGAACATAATTGATAAGATCAAGGACATATTCATGACATAAACTATTTTGTCAAAATTGCATGTTGATGTGATTATATATGAAATTAGATTTTAGATCTTAGTAGTCTAGTACTCAGATTAATGAGATCATCAAATCATCTGATCATAAGAGATTGAAGAGATTAATCTCTCTTTTGCCTATTCGATGGGTTCTCTTATGATGTGTAGGGGTGTCATTGTGATTTGATTTCATGAAAAAGAAAAATAAATTGATTCTTATAAATTATTTTAATCATAAATATATTTAAATTAGATCTAAAATAATTTATAATTTATTATAATAAGATAAATTTAGATATAAAATTATTTTAGAATCTAAATAGCATGTTACATAAGATATAATCGGTATTGATCTAAAAGTTATCATGATACATGAGATGTATGTATGAAGTTTAGTTCATACCTATGCATGTTTAATTGTTAAACATACTATGAAAATTTATTTTCATGAATTGAAATATATAGTATGCTTTATTTGAAATCCTGGGAGAATAGTTCTACAGGCTAAAACACATGTTTCACACACTTAATTTTGAATTAAGTTTGAGAGATCTAGATTTAAGAATTGAAGATCATTAGGACATCATATAAATCGATGGTAAAGGGTCAGCATGAATCAAATCCTTCTAATGGGATAGACCTAGGGTTAGAAATACTTATAGACCAAGTAGAAAAATTGGTTAAATCTAATTAAGTATTGAATTAGATTAGGTCAGAATTTCTCTAAATCAATCTCACTAGTTGAAGTTTGATCAAGTTCATGCATTTGACTCTAATAAATAGACCATAATCATGGCTCCGTGGTTGAGCCTGAATTTTCTGGTGGATGAAATTGAAACTAATTAACCAATTAGTATTTAAGATAAGTTTGGCAGATTCAATCAAGTGGTTTTTAATTGAGAGCTACTCACCTAGATGCGTCTACGGTAAGTTAACGGTACATCTCTCCTAATCTCACTTACCTGGCCGACATGGTAGATTATATTTTGATTAGGTCAGTAGTCGATTCAAGCAGACCCATGCTATCAAGGTTAATCAGTGTGACTGATTTAGGTACCTTTAGATCAATTTGTGTCTAATTCTCTACATGACTTGGTGAAGTCAATGGAAGGATTTACAACTTGCAGGTTAATTTTTTTTTAATTCTCAAATTAATGAAATCAAATCTTCTAAATTATTAGGTCCATAAAATGATATAGTTATTGGATAACTTGTTTATAGTCTTTCATTAAGGTGCATGATAATGAGTCCAATATTCTAAATAGATATTGAAGGCACTACACGTCTGGTGTCTATTGTGTAGTGAAATTATCATCCATCATATGACCATCTTGATGTACCTTCAGATCAATGCTTAAGTTGGTCGAGCTACACTTGGGCCTGGACATTCATTTGTTGGATGCACTTGGTATTATCATTTAATGGTTAGACCTAATCAGAATTTTCAGTAGATGTGCCACACGCTTGCTGAAGGGTTGCCTGGGGCAAAACCTGATTGCTAGAAGTTATTTGAAAAAATAATTGGTTATAAACCAACCTACGGATTTACTAGGATTGACCGAGCCATACTCGGGCCCGAATGTAGTCTGTGTAGATTCTAGTACCTGCTAAAGAATTTATGTAATTTCTTGAGTTGGAGGTAGAGACTATAAATTCATTAAAATAGTGGAAGAACCTTTAGACTAAAGTCCATATCTTTGGGATTAAAAATAATTCATATATAATAGGTTTGTGTTTTTTTTTTCAATTATGGCCAAAATACTATCCCTCCATTCACTATTAGACAACAACAAGCTCATCAGATCCAACTTTGATAGCTGGTATTGAAAGTTGAAGATTGTCTTAGAGCATGAGAAGATTCTGTACATCCTTATAGATGAGGCACCTGAAGAACATACTGCCAACGCTCTTCGTGCCTTGAGAGACACTTACGTGAAGTGGCTCAATGACTAAATGACTGTTCATTGTATGATGAGGGCAGCAATGAACTATCGGGTTTTAACCATGCATTGGAAAGTAATTTTTAAAAATTTAAAACAAGCAATCAATAGCTTTATCAAATAAAACTATTGAGCCAAACCCAAAATCTTAGAATCACTTCGCCGATCACGATCAAAGTAAATTCAAGCATACAATGAGATAGAAAATTATACTTTAACCAATACAAAAAAGTGGCATGTTGGTGTTTTCCACAAGATCCCAAGGTAGAAGTCCTCCAACAAAAATTCACACGAAAGTTGTCCAAAGTCTTTTCCAACTGGTGCGCTGCTGCAATCTTGTCTTCTCAAGAATACTGTCACCTTCAAACTTCCATCATGATCGTACCAAAGCCTAGTTGCTTTCGATCTTACTACTAGAACGACACTAAGAAGATACTCTTCAGATGTCATACAACCTAGGATTTAATTTTTGGCTCCAACATATGAAAAAATCAAATCCAGGGCACTCAAGCAACACTAGCTGAAAATCTCACCACCCTTGTAGCAACTTTTGCCACTCAAATTTTTCTTTTTTTTTTTCTTAAAATTTTTTTATTTTCTTTTTTATATTTACCACATCCCTCTTCTTAGTTTTAGCTAAAAATCACCACTAGAAGATATGTGGGGTGTTCCCTATAAATAGGGGACCAGGGGACGTCACATGGGATGAAGGGGTGCCAACTTTTGGCGCTCCAAATTCCCACATGCCAAATAAATTTATTGAGTGAATTTTTTGGCAATCTAGTTACTTGGAGTAGAAGAATCTTAGTCTTCTACATGTCATAAAAAAATTAATATATTTTGGCATCAAAACATGGGATTTCTGGTAAAAAATTTAAGGTAACATATAGAAAATTAAGAGTCCTCATTAAGAAGGACTCTTCCTTTCACATGTCTAAAATAAAAGGGGTGGCATTTATTTTTGCCATGGGTTCTTATGGGTGTAGAAGACTCCTCCACTTGAAACTCTTTCAAGTTGGATAAGGATCCAATCCAAATTGACCCAATCCCATTAGGTCAAAGCCAACTGGTCTAGGTTAGCTCAAACACTTTGATCTAAACCAATTTGGGAACTTGGGTTAATACAATGTGCTAGCATATCAAATTAATCCATAAAATTTATATTAAACTCTAATTAAATCAGATCAAGACTAAATTTCAATGTGTGTGATCCATTGGGCTCCAAATTTAGCTAGCAGTGGATCAAGACTTTCGACATAACCCTAATCTGATAAGATTAGGTCACCCGAAGAGTCCCAATCAACTTGGACTCTTCCAAATTGACTCCAAAATTAAACTCTTTTAATTCTGATAAATCTATAAATCAAGATTGACATCTAGCAATATATCATGACTATCCAAAAGATTTAAAATTTTGATAAAATTATCAAAATACCATTCAGTGGTAAGTTTTCGTGTAATTTAATCTTTCAGTCAAACAACATCCCAAATTAGCTGTGAATATAAAAATATGTCAAACTTAATCACTTATCTTTATATATCTTGATTTGAAAGTGATGATTCAGTTGATGATATATTAATTTTTTTTTTTTAAATTATCACCCTGCTTTGGCCAAAGACTCCCAAAATCATCGTCCTATGAGATCACATAGGATGTTCGCTCCCCTTATTAGGAGTGACTGATCCCTTATTGATCACTCACAATCTCCATATAAATTTTATCATATCTAGAACACCCCACACAAGGATCAAAGAATCAAACTAGATAGTGAATCAAAATATGGATCCATATACACAAGGTACCATGGTGACCTCAAGTCTAAGGATCACTTACACAACTCTCACTAGAGAATCATCAGTTGACATGTAAATAAGACTCCATCTGATATTCTCTCGTAGGTTAATTTATTAAACTCATTCTTTAATGAGCACCCATATCCTTGTATTAGTATCACCACACAAGTAGTTGTGAGATCAACTACTCTCATTTCTGAGCATACATAGGACCTGTCAGTCTTACTGGTATCATTGATCCCCGACTCAATGTACCAACGACTAAAAATATTTTAGGTTAAGGCTATCAAAAATTTAGGTCTCACTGGTGTGATTTCATCATGGTCCTAAAATCATTGCCCGAACCTATGGGGTTCATTTTAATCTTAAGAACCACAAGATGCAGCATATAATGAATCAAAAATTTCTATTTTATTAAAATAAATATCAATTACATAAGTTTGAAAGATAAATTAAAAAATATACCCTATCGCATCCCATATGCGATAGGCTTGTAGGGCATAATTCTTTCAATCTCCCACTTACACTAAAGCTAATCGCCCCTATACTTGATACCCATGCTATTAAGATGGTGGTCAAATTACTGCATTGATAAGGTCTTAGTGAATGGATTCACTATATTGTTCTTGGTGTCAACTCGCTCCATGATTACATCACGTCCTTTGACAATCTTTCAAACGAGATGGAACCGTCTTAGGATGTGCTTGGATTTATGATGAGACCTTGATTTTTTGGCTTGAGCAACTACCCCAATATTGTCACAATAAAGAGGCACTAGTTGTTCAATCTTTGGAACCACACCCAACTCTGTGATAAATTTTTTATCCAGATGGTCTCCTTAGTAGCCTCACTTACAGCAATATACTCAGTCTTAGTGATCGAGTCAGTAATAGTTTGCTGTTTGAAATTTTTTCAACTTACTGCACCACCATACAGAGTGAACACGTATCTAGATATCGATTTGCTATCATCTGGATCAGATTGGAAACTAGAATCGGTATAACATTCTAGTTTTAAATAAGATCTATTATATATCAGAAAAATATCTCTAGTCCTTCTCAAGTACTTAAGTATGTTTTTCACAGTTTTTCAATGATCCTCTCCGAGATCAGCCTAAAATCTGCTTACAATACCTAAGGCATAAGCAATATTAGGTCTGGTACGTAATATAGCATACATTATTGATCCTATAGCCGAAGCATAAGAAATAGAACTCATTCTATTTCTTTCTTCAGGTATCTTAGGAGACATCTTCTTAGAGAGTTGTATGCCATGACCTATGGGCAAGTAACCTCTTTTATTTTTCTCCATGTTGAACCTTTTTAATACAAGGTCAATGTACTTAGACTGGGACAAGCCTAGCATCCTATTCGATCTATCCTTATAGATCTTAATACCAAGTATATAGGATGCCTCACCCAAATCTTTCATGGAAAACTTTTATGATAGCCAAGTTTTGATCGATTGTAACATCGGGATATCATTCTCAATGAGCAGTATGTCATCCACAAACAAGATCAAGAAGATAATAGCACTCTCACTAGTCTTCTTGTATACACAAGGTTCATCCATATTTTTGATAAAGACAAATGATTTGACTGTCTCATCAAAATGGATGTTCCAGCTCCTCGATGCTTGTTTCAATCCATATATGGATCTATTCAACTTGCATACCTGATTTGCTCTCTCACTTGAGATAAAACCCTCTGGCTAAGTCATATAGACTTTTTCCTCAAGGTTTTCATTGAGGAAGACAGTCTTGACATCCATCTGCTAGATCTCATAGTCATAGTATGCTGCAATAGCAAGCATTATCCAAATAGACTTGAGCATGGCTACTGACAAAAATTTTTTTCATAATCAATATTTTATTTTTGTCTGAAACTTTTTGCCACAAGCCTGGCCTTATAGGTCTCTATCTGGCCATCTGCTCCAATCTTCTTTTTGAAGATCCATTTGCAGCCTATTAGAGTCACACCCTCAAGCGCATCAACCAAAGTCCTTACTTGGTTGGCATACTTGGAATTCATTTCAGATTTCATGGTATTTAGTGACTTGTCAGAGTCACTACTCATGATAGCTTCCGAATAAGTTGTATAATCATCATTCTCAATGATGTGAATTGTGTTGTCATTCTCAATGATAAACACATACTTGAGTAGTACACTACGCACTCTACTTGACCTTCGGAGAGGAGGTGTGTGTAGTGGTTGTGCCTCAACAATGGGCACATCTGGTTGAGAACTATTTGGTGAATCCTGGATGAGTTGTAGGTTTTAAACTTTTTCAAGTTCAACAGACCTCCCACTGCCTCCTTCTTGGATAAACTTTTTTTCCAAGAAAATGATATGCCTAACAACAAACACCTTTTGTTGAGTAGGGTTATAGAAGTAGTATCTTATACTCTCCTTGGGATAACCTACAAACCTGTATTTTTTTGATCTAGCATCCAACTTATGTCTATCAATATTTTTCACATAAGCCGGGCAACCTCAAATCTTAAGATGCTTAAGATTGGGTCTTTTACCTTTCCATATTTCATATGGAGTCCTAGAAACAGATTTTGAAGGTATTTTATTTAAAATATATGCTGCAGCCTCGAAGGCGTATCCCCAAAAAGATAACGAAAGATCCATGAAACACATCATGGACCACACCATATCTAATAAAGTGAGGTTTCTCCTTTTCATAATTCTATTTAATTATAAAGTATAAAAAGATATCCATTGAGAGAGTATTCCATTTTGTTTCAAATAATCGAGAATCTCACTGGAAAAGTATTCTCCTTCTCGATCCAATCGAAGAGTTTTAATACTTTTACCAGTTTGTATCTCAACCATTATTTGATACTCTTTAAATTTATCAAAGACTTCGGATTTATATTTCATTCAATACACATATCCAAACCTTGACCTATCGTCAGTAAACATGATGAAGTAAGAGTATCCACCTCTAGTTTGAGTTGACATTGGACCACATACATCAGTATGTACAAGGTCTAAAATGTCACTTGTCCTATCTCCATATCCAGTAAATGGAGTCTTGGTCATTTTTCTCATGAGGCAAGATTTATAAATTTCATATGATTCATAATCATAAGGATCAAAGAAATTATCTTTGTATAACTTGTTAATCCTTAACTCATTTATATGACCAAGTCGGCAGTGCCAGAGGTATGTGACATTCACATCATCTCTCTTTCTTTTCTTCATATTATCAACATAAAGCACATTATCATTAAATGAAAGAAACATAAGATCATTATCAATAAAAGTATTTCCATAATATTCATTAAAAAAATATATAGAACAACTATTGTTCTTTGTAATTATTTCAAAATCTTTTTCCAATAATAGCGGTACAAAAATAATATTTTTAACAATATTTAAAATATAATAACAAGTCTTCAGTTTCAAAATTTTGTTCGAAGGCAACTTTAAAATTCTAGTTTCTATGGCTTCGACCTAAATGGACTCTCCACTAGCATCGAACAGCTCGAAGTCACTTTTATTCAGATTTTTTATTTTCTATAGATCCTGCAATGATTTGCAAAGGTGTGAGCCATAGGCGATATCCAATACCCAAAAATCTAAAAATAAAGTATTTAATGATAAATTAGTTTATATCATATACAAATCTTTAACAATGCTTGTTGATTTCATAGTTGCAAGGTACTTCTTGCAATTTCTCTTCCAGTGGTCCTCTTTACCACAGTGATAACAAGTACCTTTGACGGAGACCTTCTTTGCTTTTTTTATGGAGATGCTAGCCTTAGAATTCATCTTTTTCTTAGAACCTTTCTTTGTCTTCTTCTTGCTGATCTTATCAACATGAAGGACCTGAGCCTTTTCAACCTTGAAATGACTCTTTACTATTTTTAACATGTTCAGTAGTTCTGGTAAGCTGATGTTCAGTTTGTTCATTTGATAATTAATGACAAATTAAAAAAAAGAGTCAGGAAGAGACTGTAGGATCAAATCCTAGCTTAGTTTACTATCCATGGCAAAATTCAGTTATCCCAAACAAGTGATAAAATCAATCATCTTTAGGATATGTGTTTGCATGGAAGAACCTTCAGTCACACGGGCACGGAACAACTACTTCGATATCTCATATCGAGTAATTCAACTTTGTTCCCCATATAGCTCCTTAAGATTAAGGACAATAAAGGGAACGTCCATGTCTTCATGTTGCCTCTAGAGCTCATTGCTCATGAAGGCAAGCATGATACATTTGACAGTCACACTGTCATCTTTTCACATCTTATATGCAGCCCTATCCTCCTCGGAAGCATCTTTTTCAAGAGAATCTGGAGTAGATGTATCCAAAATGTAGGAGACTTTCTTCTGAGTGAGAATAATTCTCAAGTTTCTTAATCAGTCAACATAGTTAGGTCCAGTCAACTTGTTTGCATCTAAGATACCTCTAAGTGAAAGTGAGGATGCCATGTGTGTAGTTAATCTACAACAACAAGAACATAATATAAGCAAACAACTCATGATGACATGCATAACTAGACTAAAATTTTTATGTAATTGTGTCTCCCACTATTTTATCGAACTTCATAGCCCTCAAATATGAAAATCAAAAAATATTTTAATATTTCTTAGTAGAATTTAGATCCCTATTCCTCACAAACACCTTGTGGATAGCACAAAAAGTATTCATGAGTTTAAGAGTAGGTAACTCTTTACTAATTATACCTTTACAATTCTCAACATCTTTCGTTCTGACCTCTAGATCACATATAATCTTGTGGATAGCACAACAAACTATAGTGTTCTAGTTAAGTTGATCCTTCAATCCTATATGGTCATATCTAAACAATGCTGTCCTTATGGATAGCACAATAAAGCAACACTATTCAAATATGTCATAAGTATCAATATGCATTTGATCAATATCATGTCAATTTTTATAGTAAGCCTTGTGGATAGCACAACAAGCTCACTAAGATCTTACATACTCTATCGACTAAGTTTGAAAGAAGGCCCTTGTAATGTCTACATCACTAATCAATCTAAGTTCAAAAATCAATAAGATCAAATTGGCTTGATAAGTAGGTGGGAGGCTCCTCGTAATTTTTCTAAACACCAACAGAGTTGGCCAGGCCAGCATACAAACCTAATTAAAAAATTATCTATCACACTTTCCTCGACACCAATTGATTTTAAGAATTCAACTTTTGATTAAAAAGTAAATTCTGACATTACAACTTAATATAATTTGATGAGGGACTTTAAACTGGTCTCGACACATCCTAACTACAACCACATAAAATGTACACTACAAATTATGCAATTTAACATGCTTCTACTATTCTAAATCATGATCATATGACATGCTAAAATCATATAAGGGTGCAATGGATATCAAAACATATGTCAAGCATATCAAAGAAAAAATAGCAAACTCTAATCACATTAGGTATGCTTTACACCCTTAACGATGCATCAATTTGAGCATCATACAACCATGATAATATAAATTTTAAAATTATCATAAATTATTAATTTGATAACTAAAATTAAATATCATGACATACATAAAGTCAAAAATAATTTTTGAGTTTAAAGAATTGATGCTATAAATCAATGCAAAATTTTTTAGCAAGATATGCACAAGAACGATTCTATACACAACTGTTATACTTGTTTGATCGAATCAGACAAAGGTGGCTCTAATACCACTATTAGATTCCAGCCACATAGCGAAAAGTAATTTTTAAAAATTTAAAACAAGCAAATCAATAGCTTTATTAAATAAAACTATCGAGCCAAACCCAAAGTCCTATATTCACTTTGCCGATCATGATCAAAGCAAATTCAAGCATACAAAAAGATAGAAAATTATACTTTAACCAATATGAAAAAATGGCATGTTGGTATTTTTCATAAGATCTTAAGGTAGAAATCCTCCAACGGTGATCCACACAGAAGTTGGCCAAAGTTCTTCCCAATCGATGCGCTACTGTAGCTTTATTTTCTCAAGAACACTGCCGGCTTCGAACTTATGTCACGATCGCACTAAAGCTCAATTGCTTTCAATCTCACCACCAAAACAATACCAAAAAGATACTTTTCAGATGTCATACAACTTAGAATTTAATTTTGACTCCAACACATAAAAAAATCAAATCTTAGGGCACTCAAGCAACACTTGCTAAGAATCTCACCACCCTTGTAGCAAATTTTGCCACTCAAAATTCTCTCTTTTTTCCCTCAAATTTTTTTCAGAATTTTTTTTTATATTTAACACATCCCTCTTCTTATTTTTACCTAAAAATCACCATTAGAAGCCATGTGAGGCATCCCCTATAAATAGGGGACCAGGGGACATCACATGGGATGAAGGGGTGCCAACCTTTGGCGCTCCAACTTCCCACACACAAAAATAAATTCACTGAGTGAACTTTTTGGCAATCCAATTACTTGGAGTAGAAGAACTCTTAGTCTTCTATGTGGCATAAAAACTTTAATAAATTTTGGCATCAAAATATAAGATTTTTGATCAAAAATTTAAGGTAACGCATAGAAAATTAAGAGTCCTCATTAAGAAGGACTCTTCCTTTCACATGCCTAAAATAAAGGGGGCGGCATTTATTTTTGCTATGGGGGCATAGAAGACTCATTTTCCATTTGAAACTCCTTCAATTTGGATAAGGATCTAATCCAAATTGACCCAATCCCATTAGGTCAAAGCCAACTGGTCTAGGTTAGCTCAAACACTTTGTTCTAAACCAATTTGGAAACTTAGGTTAATACAATATACTAGCATATCAAATTAACCCATAAAATTTATATTAAACTCTAATTAGATTAGATCAAAGTCAAATCATAAAGTGTGTAACCCATTAGATTCTAAATCTAGCCAGCAGTGGATCAAGACTTTTGATATAACCCTAATCTGATGAGAATAGTTTATCCGAAGAGTCTCAATCAATTTGGACTCTTCCAAATTGACTCCATAATTAAATTTTTTTAATTTTGATGAATCCACAAGTCAAGATTGATGTTTAGCAACATGCTATGACTATCTAAAAGATTTAAAATTTTGATAAAAAATTATCAAAATATCCTTCAGTGATAAGTTCCCGTGTAATTCAATCCTTCAGTCAAACAACATTCCAAATGAGCGTAGGCATGGAAATATGTCAAACCCAATCATTTATCTTTATGTATCTCGATCTGAAGATGATAATTCAATTGATGATATATTAAATTTTTTTTTTAATTATCATCCTACTTTGGCCAAAAACTTTCAGAATCATCATCCTATGAGATCACAAAGGATGTTCGCTCCCCTTATTAGGAGTGACTGATCCCTTATTGATCACTCACAATCTCTATGCACACTTCACCATATCCAGAACACCTCACATAAGGATCAAAGAACTAAACTAGGTAGTGAACCAAAATATAGATCCATGTAGATAAGGTACCATGATGACCTCATATCTAAAGATCATTTACACAACTCCCATTAGAGATGTGGGGAAAATTCAGTGCAGGGGTAAAATGATAATTTTAAAACTTTTTCAAAATTATGATTTTACAGTGAAAAGATATTAATTAATCTAATTAATTAACATAAATTTATCCTACACTAAGATCTAAATATGATATATAGCATACAATCATTTAAATTTAAAATTTAAATTCGAACAGTAAACACTTTACTGTAATGTGTTCAGAACACAATACATTTGTGCAGGTAGTAGATCGCCGTAATCTGATCACTGTCAGGAGAGTCTGATCATCACGATGCAGCCACACAGCGTGTCTGACCTCTGTGGATCATCCACATGAAGCTCTCGATCTGATCGACCCTCACGAGTGCTAGCTCATTGTAGAGCCCTTTTGACGGTGGATGCTGATCGAACTCCTTCGATCGATGTATGTCGATTCTTTGGATACTTTGGATTATCAACAGATGTGTTTGAGAGGATGCTGAAGATCTTCCTGAGATTTTGTGGGCTCACAACACTCGTAGCTCACTTTCTCACTTCCCGAACCCCAGGCTAAAACTCTAGGGAACTCACTGGAAACCTTTCACCCACTTTTCTTTCTTTTCTTTCTTTTTCTCTAGGAAGGATATGGACTTCCTTCTCATGCACAAGACTTCTCACATCCCAAAATTTTTCTCCAAAAAACTTCTTCTTGCACGCCTCACTCTTCTCCTCCTTTTATAACAACGTCAAACATCTTATCCAAAAGAAAGGATAAAGATGAGTAATTGCACATTTGAATTCAATTCAAATTTTGAATTCAAATGGACACCAACTCATCCCTTATCCACTAAAGGCATGAGGCATGGCTTAAATTGTGCATGAAATGATTTCATGAGAAACCTTTTCTCATGTAATAAATAGGGCATAAAAAAAGGGATAAGGTGCAAAGATTGATTGCTCATTCAAATTCAAACTTTATTTTGAATTTGAATGGCCAACCAATCATCCTTATCCATCCATTTGGCACATTAAAGTGGGGCGTGGAGAGGGCTTGGCATGAGGAAAAAATTCATGAGAAGTTCCTTCTCATGAATCAAAATGGGTGCAATGGAAGTGAGGTGGCGCATGGAGATTGGGTCAAGGTGGTTTAATTATTTAAACCAACCTAATTGAACCAAATAAGTTAGATCCAATTAGACTAATTTAAACCTAACTTAATTAGGCTTAATTAGGCTCAATAAAATCCTAATCAAATCAGGAATTGACTAAGTCCAATCTCTGATCAAATCAGGGACCAAACCATCTCGACGATTAGGTCAACTCTTAATCTAATCGGATCAAACCCAACTGAATCCAATTCAATTGGACTTGATCCAAAAATAATTACTCAATCAAATTGAGTTAATTAGCGATCAAATCACTAATTAAACCTCTCATAAATACTAAATCTAAATCCGATGGGCAATCAGGCATCAGAATTCATCGATATGTAAATCTGATTGAAAAATCCCAACCAGTGGGACTCTTGACCCCGATACCCATAATGTGTGGAACTCATGATCAGAGAATCCTGATTCTCGATCACTGAGTCTCAAACATGTAGGATTCTACATCAGCCATCAGATCAGATAAGAACTTCTAATGTGTGTGACCCCACAGGTTCGAACCTAAGCTAGTAGCATAGGAACCAATTCCTGTACTAATCGAAGTGACCATCTAGCAATGGTACCCGATGACCGGATAGGTCGAATAGTTGCAATCGCAACACTCAAAAACCTACGTAAATATGGTTACTATATAATTCATCATTTTGACCTCTGTGTTTAGGATGACACAGGGTTAAACTGTCAACCCTGATCAGATCATCCTAATCGTGCTCAACTCAAATAGTCCTGTGACTCCTCACAAGGACTACCCTGGCCAAGGTTTTGTTAAATTGAAACACAACTGTACACAGCTCCTAAACTAGAGTGATCAATCCCATCTTGACACACGCACCGACAAATCAAGTACTTGACTACACCCAGCAGCCTTCCATCACTGAATTAAAAATTCAGGTAGTCCAGTGCCTAAGTGCAGTGAGTTGCTTGCAAGTCACCGTGGCGGTCTCAGGTCGGAGAGATATTTATACCCATATTCCATCAGAGCAAATCTTGACAGCAGAAATAGCTTCGAAGTCGGTCACATTCAGTGCAGATATACCCTTACATCTCACCTGTATGCCATACTAGTGTCTCCACACTTATTGGTTAAGAGGACAACCAACCTATATGGCACACAACGACCTATGTTTGATAAACATTGTCGTCCTTGGTAACAACGTATCATTTGGTCATGAACAGATTTAAGGACTAAACGACAAATCCTCCTTTATCGAGTCTAAATAGTTCTAAGGACTTCACCGCAACATAGGAGTTCATTAGAAGATGAAATATTTTGTGATAAAAAAAGATCAAAATAATTTTTATTAATTCATAATTCATGTACAAATATAAAAATGAGCAAAACCGTCAACAGGCTGACGATTGGCTTTGAAATACTATTCCCAACAATCTTTCACTTGGCCTAAAGCCAATCGGTGCAGTATCTAATACCCATCTTCGACTTGTAGTTGTCGAACTCCTTCATCGCAATGGCTTTCGTGAATGGGTCAGTTAGATTCTCCTTCCCATCGATCTTCTGAAGATCGACGTCACCTCGATCCATAATTTTTTGGATGAGATGGTAGCGGTGCAGAATATGCTTCGTCCGCTGGTGTGTCTTTGGTTCTTTCGCCTGAGCAATGGCTCCAGAGCTGTCATAGTAGAGCAGAACTGGACCAACAAAGGAGGGTGCTACTTCGAGCTCGGTGATGAATTTTCTCAGCCACACCACTTCTTTGACAGCATCTGATGCAGCGACATACTCTGCCTCACAAACTGAATCAGCCACTGTGTGCTGCTTGGAACTTTTCCAGTAGATAGCCCCACCATTAAGGGTAAAAATAAATCCCAACACACTTTTGCTATCATTATGATCAGACTGAAAATTAGAGTCTGTAAACCCTATAAGTCTCAAGTCTGATTCACCATAAACAAGCCACTGGTCCTTAGTATTTCTTAAATACTTCAGGATGGTTTTAACAACCTTCCAGTGATTCTCCCTTGGATCATATTGGTATCTACTCACTACCCCTAGTGAGTATGCCACATCTGGTCGTATACATGTCATGGCGTACATGATAGATTCCACTGTCAAAGCATATGGAATCCTACCCATACGCTCTCTCTCTTGAGGTATTGTCGGACAATCCCTCTTTGAGAGAGAAATTCCATGGCCTATCGGAAGATAGCCTTTCTTGAAATTCTCATGCTGAACCTCTTCAGCATAGTATCAATGTACGTGGACTGAGATAAATCAAGCAACTTTTTAGATCTATCCCTATAGATCCTCATCCCTAGGATGTAGGAAGCTTCTCCCAGATCCTTCATGGAGAACTGTGATGACAGTCAAATCTTTATTCCCTGTAATGCAGGGACATCATTCTCGATTAAGAGAATGTCATTCACATACAATACAAGAAATACTACTACGGGACCATTAGCCCACTTATAAATGCATGGCTCTTCTCCGTTCTTAACGAAGCCATACGTCTTGATCGTCTTATCAAAATGTATGTTCTTACTCCGTGATGCCTACTTAAGTCCATAAATGGACCTCTGTAGCCTGCACACCTTAGACTCATCTATGGATATGAATCCTTCAGGTTGTATCATATACACCTCTTCATCCAGCTCTCCGTTTAGGAAAGCTGTCTTCACATCCATCTGCCAAATTTTATAGTCCAGATGGGCAGCTATCGCAAGCATAATCCGAATGGATTTGAGCATTGCCACAGGAGAAAATATCTCGTCATAGTCTATACCATAACGTTAACGATATCCCTTGGCAACCAGACGGGCTTTATAGGTTTTCACCTTTCCGTCTGTGCCTCTCTTCCTCTTGAAGACCCACTTACACCCTATGGGTTTTACTCCTTCGGGTGGGTCAACCAATGTCCACACATCGTTGACCTTCATGGACTCCATTTCGGATTTCATGGCCTTCAGCCATTTCTCAGAGTCGGGTCTCTGCATTGCATCCATGTAGGTGATCGGATCCTCATCATTTTCATCAAGATCGATAGGATCACCGTCTCGGACCAAGAAACCATAATATCTGTCTGGTTGACGTGGTACTCTACCAGATCGCCTTAAGGGTGCTTGAACAATGGGCTCGGATCTGATCTAACCAAATCCGATTCAGGTTCAGCAATTTGTGTCGGTTTTTCCACCTGCCGAACTTTGTCAAGTTCGACCTTAGAGGCAACAGTCCCTTCACCAAGGAACTTCTTTTCCAAAAAAATTGCCTTAAGGCTGACAAACACTTTTTGCTCATCAGCTAGGTAGAAGTAATACCCTTTGGTCTCTTTTGGGTACCCTATAAAATTACACTTGTCAGACCTAGATCCAAGCTTGTCCGTAATTAAACATTTAACATAAGCCGAACACCCCCAAACCCTAAGGTGCGAGAGTACTGGCTTACATCTTATCCATATCTCATATGGCATTTTGGTTAAAGACTTACTCAGAACCCTATTTAGAAGGTAACAAGCCAATTCGAGCACATATCCCCAGAGGGAGATCGGCAGACCAGCAAACCCCATCATGGATCAAACCATGTCCAACAAGGTCCGATTCCTCCTTGTTGGAGCATGATCCTGGCTCCTCCCACGGACCTTGGGTGCAGCGGAACCAGCAACAAACAAATCTGGAGACCTCTGGACTCGATCTAAGGCCCTCGACGAAATTAGCCTGGTTGCTGTCTTTTTCATCAGCCTTTCGTTCCAGATGAAGAACGCCTCTGAAATCACCTTTAAAAAATCCAAGATCTGGTACTCAACTAGATCAGTCCTGGATCGAGGTCTTTCAATTCATAGATCTTGAATCAGGGTATTCTAGATAGGGAAGAAGGTAGATGGAGACAAACCTTGCAGATCTGTTCTGCTACAGCCTATCCTGTAGATCTGTTGATGGAGATTCACCCGCACCTCAAACGACCTTAGATCAACTTCAGATCTGAGAGAAACTTGTACCAACCTCTTCTCAAGAGATTCCAGGTCTTGGACCTAATGCTTGGGTGGCTGCAAGAGAGGGAGAGCAGATCTGGTTGGCGGCACAAAGGGGGAAGGGGCTAGCACCTCCCCTGCTTTTCCTGCCTTTTATGGACCTGGCAGCAAGAAACCCTAGGGTTTCTTGCTCCTGGGGCATGGAGAATAGCTAGAGAGAGAGGGAGAAGAGAGAGAGAAACTTGGGAGAAAGATTTTTGTATTTTCTTGGCTTAATCAAACCTATACTGTGCATGTATATATAAACACAGGGTCAAGTGACCCAAACCCAAAACTCCCTTGACCAACTCTATGAGAGATTAGGTTAACTTAAGCCCATGTACCCCCATGACTCGACCTAATCTCACCTATCTTGGGTCCAGACCTGGCACATAAAAAGTTGGTCCCTTGAGGCCCACATAACCTAGACCTCAAGAACCCGAAAGGCCCACAGCCTTTCAACCTAGGGCCCAACTAGCCCTAGAGCCTCCATGAAGCCCTCATAAATGATGGACCTTGGCCTTAGCCTTGGTCCCCTGGGCCTTGGGCACACCACTTGGATCACAACACTCCTTTCAGATACACCATTATGTTGTGGTGTTCCAGGAGGAGTCCACTGAGAGAGAATCCCATTCTCCCCAAGATATGTCAGAAAATCATTGGAAAGGTATTCACCTCCTCGATCAAATTGAAGAGTTTTAATACACTTTTCAGTTTATTTTTCTACCTCATTTTGGAATAGTTTAAACATTTCAAATGATTCCAATTTATGCTTCATTAAATAGACATACCCATACCTTCGTAGGTCATCTGTAAAGGTTATGAAGTAGAAATATCCACCTCTTGCACTTGAGCTCATGGGTCCACATACATCAGAATGTACCAAACCCAAGAGTTCACTGGCTCGCTCACTTTTTCCAGTAAAAGGTAATTTGGTCATTTTACCAAGAAGACAGGACTCACAGGTTGGAAGTGGTTCACAATCACCTACTTCAAGAATTCCTTCTTGAGCCAACCTGTTTATCCTGTTCTTATTGATATGACCTAGCCTACAGTGCCAAAGGTAGACTTCTGACACATTATCTATTCTAGGGCATTTATCAGAGGTTTGAACCATATTAACAGGTTATGATAGAAAGTAAATTCTATTATTAAGTTGTCCAACAAACATTGTAACACCATTCAAAATGATATTGCAAATATTTTTTTTATTAAAAATTGATAACCGTTCATGGCCAAAAGGCCTACAGAAATAATATTTAATAAAAAGCTTGGACAATAGTGACATTCACTCAGAATTACGTTTCGAGAATTGATTACAAGGTTCATGATTCCTAATGCTAGAACTGGAACTTTACTTCTATCTCCAATGTTCAGGAATCTCTCGCCTTCAACAAATCTCCTACTGACCTACAGACCCTGCATCGAATTGCAAATATGATAAGGGCTTTCGGTATCCAATACCCAGACAGTAGTATCACAAATGGAAAAGTTGCAAGGTGTTATCATATAAGTACCTTGCTTCTTCTTCGGCCTGTTCGGGTCCAGGGAAGCAATGTATAGAGGACTGTTCCTCTTCCAGTGCCCCTGCTTCTTGCAAAAGAAGCATTCTGTCGGGCTCTAGTCGGGCATGCACTTCTTGGTCTGACCCTGTGCAGATGTCCCAGCATGCAGCTGCACCTTCTTCTTCTTCTTCTTCTTCTTCTTCTTCCCTTTCTTAAAGGGTCGACGACTAGAAGAAGACCCTCCCACAACATTCACCGACTCCTTATGGAGCTGGTGATCCTTCTCAAAGTTCTGCAGCAACCCCAACAAACCGTGGTAGTTCACTGCAGGCTTTGTCATCCAAAAATGAGTAAGGAAGGCGAGGAAGGACTTAGGCAATGAATTAAGGATCGCATCCTTACTGAGCTACTCATGCAGGGGAAAGCCCAGTTTAGTTAGGTGCTCAATCATTTCGATCATGTACAGTACATGATCAGTGACTGAGGCTCCATCCCTCATCCGAGCATTGAAAATGGCACAATAAGTTTTGTACATTTCAACATCGTCAGGTATGCCAAAGGAGTCATTCAATATTTGAAGCATCTCCTGTGGCTGGACATTCTCGAACCTGGGCTGAACTCATCATTCATTGTCACCAGCATAATGCACCGAATGGTAGTACAGTTGTTGAGCCACTTCTGATAAGTGTCTCAGACCGTCCCTCTAATGTTCAGGGCTGGCTCCTCAAGTGCCAGATCCGTTACTACATAAAGGATCTACTCATGCTCAAGGACAATTTTTAATTTTCGATACCACTATCAAAATTAGGTCCCATGAGCTTGTCATTATCTAATAATGACCGGAGGGATAGGGTAGTGGCCATAGCTGCATAAAGAAAAACCAGACCTCTATTAGTACATAAATTATAAATACTAAAGACTTGGACTTTAGTCTAAAGTTTCTCCTAGTATTTTTACGAACTGGTAGCCTCAACCTCCAATTTGAGGAATTACTTTAATTCCTTAGTGGATATTAGAATCCACACAGACTACACACGAGCCCAACTTTGGTTAGTCAATCCATGTGCATCTATGGGTAGGTTCATAACCAGTTGTTTCTCTAAACAACTTCTAATAATTGATTTTGCCCCAGAACCTAATCAGTAGGCTTTGGCCTCCACTGAAAAGATCTGGTTAGGTCCAACCATTAACATGATTTGATTTGGTGAATCGGACCAATAAATGATCAGGCCCGACTTTGGCCGGCCAACCTGACCACCATCAGAAAGACTCAAACCAAATTATCATATTATGAATGATAATTCCATTAGTCAATAAGCACTAGGCCTTTGGGCCTCCAATGATTATTAAACTAATGGACTCATTATCACTCACTTAATGGGAGGCTATGACTTAGTTATCAACATAACTTAATCATTTTTTAGGGACCTAATAATTTTTTTTGAGGATTTTATTAAAGGATTGAAGAGAAAAAAAATATCCAGCCAATTTCAATTCTCCCACTGACTTCACCAAGTCAGATTAAAAAGGATTTACTTAAAGCTGGCATTAGGAGCACCTAAATCAGTCAAACTGATTTACCTAATGACATGGGTGAGCCCTAATCACCTAGTGATCTAATCAAAACCTAATTCACCAGGTTGGCCAGGTAAGTGAGATCAGTGGTGGGGATAAGCCATTAACTCATCAGAGATTGAATCACTGCGAGTAGCTTCCACTTAAAAAACACTGGTCAAAATGCCAAACTTACCTTAGACACCAACCGGTTCATTAGTTTTAATTTGATCAACTTATTAAATAGGGTTCCACCACGTAGCCATGAATTAAGTCCATCTTGGTCTAGTTAAAGACATGGACCCATTCAACTACAACTATTGGAGTTGAGTCTAGAGTATCCTTGACCTAATCTAATTCAACTTTTGATTAGATTTGACCAATTACTCTAATTTAGTCTATTTCTTTAAGCTAACCTTAGGTCTAACCCAATTATGGACCTAATCTATCTAACCCATTGACCCACAAGTTTATGCAATTGTCTTAGGTCTTAATTCACAATTCTAGACCTACTAGACAACACTTAATTCTTTTAATTAAGTATTTGGACTGATGGGTCAGGGTTTGGTATTTCAAAAATAATTTTCAAATTTGAAAGGTTTTATTTTCTGTTCACCAAATATGTTGACTCATTTCACAAATAGATCAGCATATTTCATAAATAGCAATCCTATTGCTAATTACATAACAAAAAATAACTCAATCAAAATAAATCATGAATATTTCTTTAGATCTAATCTAACACATTCATGATAAATTTTACAATTGAACCTTTACAATTAATTTCTTTTGCTGCTTCATCTGCATGGGATTTAATTACAGCGGCACCCCTATCGCCATAGGAGACCCCATCGAATGGGAGGAGAGGGCCTTTAAACCCTACTTTTCTCCTATGACCGGACGGCCATGGCAACCAACCCAATTCTATTACTTGCTACTTGGATCAAGTATATCTAAATATACCAATTTCAAAATTTAAATTTCAAATTTCAAATTTCAAATTTCAAATTTTAAATTTTAAATTTTAAATTTCAAACAAATTTCAAAATTTTAAATTTCAAATTTTGAATTTTAAATTTTGAATTTCAAATTTGAAATTTCATCCAAATTTTAAATTTCAAATTTTAAATTTTGAATTTTAAATTTCAAATTTTTGAATTTTAAATTTTGAATTTCAAATTTAAAATTCAAAATTCAAATTTTGAATTTCAAATTTTTTTTTGAATTTTAAATTTCAAATTTAAACTTTTAGATTATAACTTAATCTATGCATGTAAATATATATATCATATCTAAGAACCTGCTCTAATACCATATGTGGAGAAAATTCAGTGTTGGGGTAAAATGGTAATTTTAAAAAATTTTCAAAATTATGATTTTACAGTGAAAAGATATTAATTAATCTAATTAATTAATATAAATTTATCCTACACGAGGATCTAAATATGATATATAGCATGCATTCATTTAAATTTAAAATTCAAATTCGAACAGTAAACACTTTACTGTAATGTATTCAGAAGATAATACCTTTGTGCGGGTAGTAGATCACCGCAATCTGATCACCGTCGGAAGAGTCTGATTATCGCGACATAGTCATACAGCATGTCTGGCCTCTGTGGATCATCCATATGAAGCTCTCGATCTGATCGACTCCTCACGAGTGCTAGCTCATTGTAGAGCCCTTTTGACGGTGGATGCTGATCGAACTCCTTCGATCGATGTCTGTCGATCTTCGGATGCTTTGGATCATCAACAGACATGCTTGAGAGGATTTTGAAGATCTCCCTAAGATTTTGTGAGCTCATGACACTCGTAGCTCACTTTCTCACTTCCCGAACCCCAGGCTAAAACTCTAGGGAACTCACCGAAAACCTTGCATCCACTTTTCTTTCTTTTTCTCTTGGAAGGATATGGACTTCCTTCTCACGCACAAGACTTCTCACGCCCCAAAATTTTTCTCCAAAAAACTTCTTCTTGCATGCCCCACTCTTCTCCTCCTTTTATAACAACATCAAACGTCTTATCCAAAAGAAAGGATAAAGATGAGTAATTGCACATTTGAATTCAAATCAAATTTTGAATTCAAATAGATACCAACTCATCCCTTATCCACTAAAGGCATGAGGCATGGCTTAAATTATGCATGGAGTGATTTCATGAGAAACCTTTTCTCATATAATAAATAGGGCATAAAAAAAAGGGATAAGGTGCAAAGATTGATTGCCCATTCAAATTCAAACTTTATTTTGAATTTGAATGGCCAACCAATCATCCTTATCCATTCATTTGGCACATTAAAGTGGGGCGTGGAGAGGGCTTGGCATGATAAAAAAATTTATGAGAAGTTCCTTCTCATGAATCCAAATGGGTGCAATGGAAGTGAGGTGGCGCATGGAGATTGGGTCAAGGTGGTTTAATTATTTAAACCAACCTAATTGAACCAAATAAATTATGTCCAATTAGACTAATTTAAACCCAACTTAATTAGGCTTAATTAGGCTTAATAAAATTCTAATCAAATCAGGAATTGACTAAGGCCAACCCCTGATCAAATCAGGACCAAACCATCTCAACGATTAGGTCAACTCTTAACCTAATCGGGTCAAACCCAACTGAATCCAATTCAATTGGACTTGATCCAAAAATAATTACTCAATCAAATTGAGTTAATTAATAATCAAATCATTAATTAAACCTCTCATAAATACTGAGTCCAAATCTAATGGGCAATCAGGCATCAGAATTCATCGACATGTAAACCTGATCGAAAAATCCCAACCAGTGGGACTCTTGACCCCGGTACCATAATGTGTGGAACTCATGATCAGAGAATCCTGATTCTCAATCACTGAGTCTCAAACATGTAGGATTCTACATCAGCCATCAGATGAGATAAGAACTTCTAATGTGTGTGACCCCGTAGGTTTGAAACTAAGCCGATAGCATAGGAACCAATTCCTGTACTAATCAAAGTGACCATCTAGCAATGGTACCCGACAACCGGATAGGTCGAATAGTCACAATCGAACACTCAGAACCTATGTGAATATGGTTACTGTTGGTGCAAAAATCCGCTTACATCGGAGAAGCTAGAGTCGCGGTCGCCGTCGAGACCTGCAAAAGAAGTCTAAACCGGAGGTTGGGTTGCTCCGGCAAGACCCTCCGACGCTCAAGTCAGTTCTCTGCCTCAACAGGAATGGAGTGCTCGAACGAAAATTTTAGCAGAGTTTCTAGATAAAAATGAGAGCTTAGAGAATAACGTATCTGGGGTCCCCTTTTTATAGGCAGAGGGTGCAACAGACTGATAGCGACGTTCGTAACCATCTGGTAGTGGGCTGCCCATAGTCAGGGAGAATTTATTGCGAAGGGTAGTATAGTGGAATCGTGGCTATCGCCGTAGCTCGTCACGTGGAATCAGTTGCAGGGAGTGGAGCTGCATCCATTGTCGTGACTCGTCAGGGAGTGGTGAAATCGCACAGGATCCAATGCAGGGGGTGGAGCAGAATCATGGTCGTTAGTACGGCCTGCCAGGGAGTAATGGAGCTACGTAGGGTCCACCATAGGGAGTGGAGCAGTGTTGTCCGTTACTGTGGCCTGCCAGGGGGTCCAGACTTGTCGGTCGAAGTTCGGTTGGAGTCGGAAGCGAGGTCCGGCACCTATAGAAGCTCGGACGAGGCCTTCCCACAGTCGGGGTAGAAGGCGGAGTCCGGTTCTCGTGGGAGTCCGGAGAGGTCTTCCCGCAGTCGGGGTAGAAGGCGGAGTCCGGCTCTCGTGGGAGTCCAGACGAGGTCTACCTGCAATTAAAGTCAGAGGCGAGGTCCGGCTCTCGTAGGAGCCCGGATGAAGTTCACCTGCAAGCGAAGTCGGGGGCGGAGTCCGGCTCCCGTAGGAGTCTGGATGAAATTTACCTGCAAGTGAAGCCGTGGGTGGAGCTCGGCTCCCGTAGGAGTTCGGGTGGAGCATTTCAGCAGCTGAGGTTGGGAACGAAGTTCAGCTCCCATAGTTCGGACGAAGTCTCCCTGTAGCTGGCGAGATCAGGCTCCCGTAGGAGTCCGATCAAAGTCTACCTACAGTTGAAGTTGGTGACAGAGCCCGGCTCCCATAGGAGTCCGGGCGAAGTCTACTGGCAGTTGGAGTTGTCGGTGGAGCTCGGCTCCCGTAGGAGTCTGGGTGGAGCCTTTCGGCAGCTGAGGTTGGGAACGAAGTTCGGCTCCCGTAGGAGTTCGGACGAAGTCTCCCTGTAGCTGGCGAGATCAAGCTCCCATAGGAGTCCGATCAAAGTCTACCTGCAGTTGAAGTTGGTGATGGAGCCCGGCTCCCGTAGGAGTCCGGGCGGAGTCTACTGGCAGTTGGAGTTGTCGGCGGAGCTCGGCTCCCGTAGGAGTCTGGGTGGAGCCTTTCAGCAGCTGAGGTTGGGAATGAAGTTCGGCTCCCATAGGAGTTTGGACGAAGTCTCCCTATAGCTGGCGAGATCAGGCTCCCGTAGGAGTCCGATCAAAGTCTACCTGCAGTTGAAGTTGGTGACGGAGCCTGGCTCCCATAGAAATCCAGGCGGAGTCTACTGGCAGTTGGAGTTGTCGGCGGAGCTCGGCTCCCGTAGGAGTCCGGGTGGAGCCTTTCAGCAGCTGAGGTTGAGAACGAAGTTCGGCACCCGTAGGAGTTCGGACGAAGTCTCCCTGTAGCTGGCGAGATCAGGCTCCCATAGGAGTCCGATCAAAGTCTACCTGCAGTTGAAGTTGGTGACGGAGCCCGGCTCCCATAGGAGTCCGGGCGGAGTCTACTGGCAGTTGGAGTTGCGGGCGGAGTCCGGCTCCCGTAGGAGTCCGGGCGAGGTCTGCTTGCGGCCGGAGTTAGAGGAGACTCGCGAGGGTTAATCCTATTGAGAACTTTGGCTGAGGGTATTTTATACCCAACACTAGTCCCCCTACTTCTGAGTTTGAATTTCGAACGAAGGAAGTACAGAAAGATCGTCACAGCCGAAGTTCTCCCCTTGACGTCCATGCGCGACCATCCTCAGATATGTTGGCATTTAATGCATGCATGCTGGAGCCTTTTTCTGATTAGGGCGACCTGAAGAGTCTTTTTGGAACTCCCACCGGGACGTGATCCCAAGCGTCGTGCCATGAAAGTTTGCGAACGGTCAACCCCAGGTCGCGGTGAGTGGGATACGCGGGACACGTGGTGGGCACTGGTTGGCCTAGGGACACCTGCCACCATAATTGCGCCAGGCTCCGTTGCCTATTTAAACCCCCCACCCTTCCTCCAGGGGCTTTACTTCGCCTAAGGGACGACATCTTTCTTTCGCCTGAGTGCTTAGCCACTCAGCCACTCCATCGGTGCCCCTTCCGACTCTGAGCGTTCTCTGCACCGGTCTTTGCCGTCTCTCTGCCGCCTCCAGTCCCCCGATTCCTCTCTAAGGGGTTCCCCCGCCAGGGCCTCCACCCCGGAGGCCAACCTCAAGAGGATGCCACGGACTTGGAAGAGTGCAAGGAGGAGAACAGCAGTCTGCGAGTTTTCCGGTTGTCGAGCTGCCGCTGCGGGTTCCCGTCGCTTTAAAGGGGGCTCGAGGGAGAATTCTTTCAACAACAGGGGTTTAATAATGGGGACAACCGGTGAAGGCGTTCTGTCTAAGAATTTCAGAGTAGCTGGACGGGGCGACACCGATCAAGAGGACAGAGCTATCGTCACAAGTTATGGTGGGATCCTTGATGTCGTCGGGGCCGAGGGACCAGAAGCGGTCGGTGCCGACGGTGGGGCAGTAAAACTTGTTGTGGGGATGGTGGAAGTAGCGCATGCCAACCTTGCCGGAACACTTAGGACAGTGGTTGTCATGGAGCATTCGGTGATGGCGCATATCTCTGGTGCCATTGCTGCCTCCAGGATAACTTCGGTTCTTCTTGAAACAGGTCATCGTCGCCGCTGTCGTTGCCCTTGCTGCCCCCTGAAATTTATCCCATCCTTTTCCCCCTAGGGTTGGGATTTCGGAGGTGGAGCAGAACGAGGCGGGGGGCGAGAGCCGGGAGGCTTGTCACACGCACTGGAAAATGTGGCTGGGAAGGACAGAAACGGGAAGAGAAGTTTGCAGCTTGAAGTGGCCTCCGGTGTATCCCTTCCGAGCCGTGTTTTCGAGCCTTGTAATAATGTATTCTTTTCTGACCCTCCGGGTCTTGTGACGTACATCTTGTTAGTCGAAAAATGAGAAGGTGATTTTGTTACCTCATTCGTACTTTGCGTCGAATCGTTGTCTGCTGAACTTTTTTCTTTACCATTGTTATTGTTGTATTCCCTTTTCCTTCTTTTTTCTTTTTTTTTTTTTTTTTGATGTTGTCCGTAGGTTACCAGTGGTTGTAATGCCAGCTCGTCTCTTTTACTCATGTGTTGAATTATCGTTTGCCGAGCTTCTTTTCGACCTTTGTGTTGTTCGGAGGTATCTGATTGTCAACGTATCGACCCATCTTTTTTGCCCGTGGCCGCAGGTTCGCCTGGGGCCGCTCGGGTTTGGTGTCTCCATCAGGGCTCGAGCACGGAGGTCTGAGCTTTCGTCACCTTGAGGAAGTCATCTCATCTTGGGTTTGCGTTGAAAGCTTCCATGAAAGCTGGGGTTCTCTGCATTCTAGACGCTGTTTGTTTTTCATTCGTCGCTGGCGTAGTTCATCGCTTTTCCTTTTAACTTCTCTCTCCTTTTTCTTTTTTGAGTGGAATTTTTTTCTCCACTCTTGGTGGGGCTGCGGGAGTTCGGCTCCCGCAGGTGAAGTCGAGGCGAGGTCTGGCTCCCGTGGGAGTCCGAACGGGGTCTACCTATAATTGAAGTCAGGTGAAATTTGGCTCCCGTGGGAGTCCGAGCGAAACTTACCAGCATTCGAAGTCGAGGATGAAGCTCGGCTCCCGTAGGAGTCTGGACGAAGTTTGCCTACAACCGAAGTTGGAGGGCGAAGTCCGGCTCCCACAGGAGTCTGGATGGAGTTTTATCACGAAGGGGCCGCAGGGGAAGGTCCCCCTTTTTCTCATCTGGTCTTGAATGACCAGACCTTAATTGATGTCGGGGCGAGGTTCTTTCCCTATTTCTGTCGTAACAAGGTTCAGCTCTGGTTAGGACGAGGTTCGCCTCTTGTCCCTAACACAGCTGTAGGGGCACACATGGGCGTCGCTGGGCCCCTCCCTCCATCCGGTCTAAAGAGAACCAGACCTTCAATTTTGCTCAAGTTAGGGCGAGGTTCTCCTCCTGTCCCTAACAGGGCTGTGGGGGCGCATATGGGCATTGCAGGACCCTCCCCCCATCCGATCTAAAGGGAATCGGGCCTTCGACTTTGCTCAAGTTAGGGCGAGGTTCTCCTCCTGTCCCTAGCAGGGCTATGGGGGCGCATATGGGTATTGCAGGGCCTCTCCCTCCATCCGGTCTAAAGGGAACCGGGCCTTCGACTTTGCTCAAGTTAGGGCGAGGTTCTCCTCCTGTCCCTAACAGGGCTGTGGGGGCGCATATGGGTGTTGCAGGGCCTCTCCTCCCATCCGGTCTAAAGGAAACCGAGCCTTCGACTTTGCTCAAGTTAGGGTGAGGTTCTCCTCCTGTCCCTAACAGGGCTGTGGGGGCACTTATGGGCGTTGCAGGACCTCTCCCCCCATCCGGTCTAAAGGGAACCGGGCCTTCGACTTTGCTCAAGTTAGGGCGAGGTTCTCCTCCTGTCTCTAATAGGGCTGTGGGGGTGCATATGGGCGTTGCAGGGCCTCTCCCCTCATCCGGTCTAAACGGAATCGGGCCTTCGACTTTATCGAAATGAGGTTCCCTTCTTGCTTCTGATACAATTTGTTTGGATTGTTTTATAGATGTAGGATAGTGCCAAAGACATGTAGATATACAACTTTTAATTAAAATCAAGTTATTGTTAGTACATCTGTAAGTTCTTCGAGCTCCATGGTTGCGGGAGATCGACACCTCTGAGCTCCTTAAGATAATAAGTTTCGGGCCGGACTACTTCTTTGACCTCATACGGGCCTTCCCAGTTTGGGGCGAGTTTCCCTCAATCCTGAGGTTGCGAGACAGTGGCTCGTCGAAGCACTAGATCTCCTGCTCTAAAGACTTTGTTCCTGACCCGAGAGTTGTAATAGTGAGCGACTTTCTGTCTGTAGGCTGCCATTCGAACCTGAGCTATCTCCCGCCTTTCTTCCAGCAGGTTGAGGTTGGCTTTAAGACCTTGCAAATTTTGATGTTCGTCGAATGCCATGACTCGTGCCAACGGGAGTTTAAGCTTAATTGGGATGACGGCCTCCGTACCGAAGGCTAAAGCAAAAGGGTCTCCCCTGTGGGCAGCCTCTGGGTAGTTCGATACGCTCATAACACATGATAAAGTTCGTCCGCCCAAGTTCCCTTCGCCTTTTCGAGCCTTGCCTTAATCCCCTGCAGAAAGGTTCTGTTAGTTACCTCAGCTTCGCTGTTCGCCTGAGGATGGGCTACTGATGTGAAATTATGAGAGATGTTCAGATCTTCGCAGAATCCGACGAATTTCGCTCCCGCGAATTGTCGTCCATTATCAGTGATTAGGGTCCTAGGCAGACTGAACCTGCACACGATCGACTTCCAGACAAAATCTTGCACTTTTGCTTTTGTGATTTTTGCTAGTGGTTCAGCTTCAACCCATTTGGTGAAGTAGTCGATCGCCACAAGGAGGAACTTCCTCTGCCCAGACGCCATGGGAAAGGGGCCAAGGATGTCCATCCCCCACTGTGCAAAAGGCCATGGGGCACTCAAGGGTGTGAGCTCGGTGGTGGGCTGTCTCTGGACGTTGGCATATCTCTGGCATCGATCACACTTTCTGGCATATTCAATTGAATCATGATGCTTTGTCGGCCAGTAATATCCTTGGCGGAGCAACTTGTGGGATAAAGATCTAGCCCCCAAATGGTTTCCGCAGATTCCTTCATGCACTTCCCACAAGGCGTAGTTGGCTTCCGAAGGCTGGAGACATTTTAAGAGGGGCAAAGAGTATGATCTCTTGTACAATTTGCCCTCATAAAGGATGTATCGGAAGGTTTGATTTCGGAGCTTTCGAGCTTCTTTCGCATCCTGGGGGAGAACCCCGTCTCTGAGATATGTTATCAGTGGGTCGATCCAGTTGGGCTCGTGGTCAATTTCCATAACGAGCCCTGATTCTTCCGTACTAGGGCACTTGAGTACTTCAAAGAGAACACCTTTTGGTAATTCGGCCGGAGCCAGCGTTGCCAGCTTGGAGAGAAGGTCAGCCGTGGTATTTTCCAACCTCGAAATCTGCCTGATGTCAAAGCTGTCGAAGGTAGGGACGAGCTCTTTTACCTTTTCAAGATATTTAGCCATGCTGTCCTCCCGCGCCTCGTAGTTTCATTGACTTGTCTCACTATTAGTTGAGAGTCGCTGTGGACCCAAAGCCGATCTATTCCCAGCTCTTTGGTGATCCTCAGTCCTTGGATCAGAGCTTCATATTCCGCTCCGTTGTTCGTTGCGGGGAACTCAAAGCGCAGAGCGTATTCTGCGACAAATCCCTCTGGACTGATCAAGATCAGGCCCGCACCTGTACCTAACATGTTGGAAGAACCGTCCACGTAGAGGGCCTAAAAGCAATCAGAGGGATCTGCTTTTTCTTTGGGGGAGTTCGGCTGGGGTTTCGGGCCATCAATTTCGCCTTGTTCAGGTTCGGCCTCCTCTGGGATAGTATACTCCACTATGAAATCCGCCAATATCTAGGCCTTCACTACCGGCCTGGGTCGATAGTTGATGTCGAATTCTGTGAGCTCGATCGCCTATTTTGCCATTCTCCCAGAGGCATCCGCCCGGTATAGAATCGCCTTGATCGGTTGGTCAGTGAGCAGTGTTATGGTGTGCCCTTGAAAGTAGGGTCGGAGCTTTCGGGCTGCAATCAACAGGGCGTAAGTCAGTTTTTCTAATTTAGTATACCTGGTCTCGGCATCTCTTAGCACGCGACTGACGTAGTATATTGGCCGTTGGACTTTTGCCTCTTCTTTGACAAGGACTGCCGTGAGAGCCATAGGAGAGACCGCTAGGTACAAAAATAGTTCCTCCCCAGGCTCCGACCTTTTCAACAGCGGGGGTGAGCTGAGGTAGCTCCTCAGTTCTTCGAATGCCTGTTGGCACTCAGAGGTCCAACAGAAGTTCTTCGGCTGCTTGAGGATTTGAAAGAAGGGTAAGCACCGTTCGACCGATCTTGCGACAAAGCGATTCAGGGCTGCTACCCTCCCTGTAAGGTGCTGAACCTCTTTTATCGTCTTCGGGGCGGCCATCTCCTGGATGGCGCAAATTTTTTCTGGATTGGCCTCAATCCCGCACCCCGACACCATGAAGCCCAAGAACTTTCCCGAGGCTACTCCGAAAGCGCATTTAGTCGGGTTCAACTTCATTCTATATTTTCGGAGAGCATCGAAGGTCTCCTCGAGGTCGGCGACGTGATCCATAGAAGATTTGCTTTTTATGAGCATATCGTCCATGTAGACCTCCATGTTGCGGCCGATCTGCTCCTTGAAGATTTTGTTCACCAACCGTTGGTAGGTTGCGCCTGTATTTTTTAGGCCGAAAGGCATGACTCTGTAACAGTAAAGGCCACGATTAGTAATGAAAGCGGTCTTTTCTTCATCTTCCGGCGCCATCCTGATTTGATTATAGCCGGAGAAGGCATCCATAAAGGTAAGGAGCTAATGGCTCGAGGTTGTGTCCACCAGTTGATCGATTCTGATAAGGGGGTAGCTGTCCTTCGGGTAGGCCTTATTCAGCTTTTTGAAGTCTATGCACATGCTCCACTTGCCGTTTGCCTTTTTGACTAGGACAACGTTGGAAATCCAATCAGGATAATTGACTTTCCTAATGAATCCAGCTTTAAGGAGTTTGTCTACTTCTTCAGCTATCGCCTTCTGCCTCTCTGGTGCATGACCTCAAATTTTCTCTTTCATCGGTCGATGCTTTGGATCGACGGCCAGAAGGTGCTCCATGACTTCCGTGTCAATCTCCGGCATGTCTACTGGAATCCAAGCAAAAATGTTCGCATTCTTTCGTAGAAAATCGATGAGATGCGTCCGCACCTCCTCCCCCAGGTTGGAGCCGATCATTGCCACATGCTCCGTGTTCCCGTCGTTTAGAGGGATCGGCACCAGATCTTCGATTGGGCCGCCCCTCTCTTCAGTGAGGTCATCGCGGGCATCCAACCCGTCAACTGGACAGGGGTCGGACTGGTCGTTTCTTTGCAAGGCTATGTTGTAGCAGTGTCTGGCCAGGGCTTGGTCTCCTCGGACCTCTCCGATCCCCTGGCTGGTGGGAAATTTCAACTTCAAATGGTAGGTTGATACGATGGCTCGGATAGCGTTGAGGCCGGGTTGGTCGAGGATTGCGTTGTAGGTTGACGATGCCTTCACCACCAGGAAATTCACCAGAGCCCTGGATTGCCTTGGATATCGACCTGCGGCCACAGCCAAAGTTATTATTCCCTCCATCGGAACAGCGTCACCAGTAAATCCAACCAGAGGTGAGCTAATCGGCCTCAAATGGCCGTCAAGGATGGACATTCTTGAAAAAGCATCGTAGAACAAAATGTCAGCCGAACTTCCATTGTCGACAAGGATGCGGCGGACGTCGTAATTTGCTATATTTAAGGAAACTACAACCGCATCGTTGTGAGGGAATTAAACTCCCTGAGCATCTTCTTCAGTAAAGGTTATGGGCTCCTAAATCTTTTGTCGCTTGGAGGGTACGGCCAGTACGTCGGTTGCTTCTTGCAGGGATCCTCCTGAGATGGTGTTGGCGAAATTCGTCGGAGGCTGATCATCCGATCGCTCCATGCCGACGACCATTGCCGGAGGATGTGGGGCCTGGGAAACCAAAGGCGAGACTGGGGCCCGAGACCTGGCTGCGGGGGTCGTGGGTCGCCGTGTGGATGCTTCACGAGAAGACATCGGGTGCGGATCCAGTGGGGGGAAGGAGGAGCGGATGTCAGAGAAGATAACCAGAGGCGGTTCCGTTGAGCGCTCCTTTAAGAACAAGGGTACTGTGAAGGTTCAGCCCCTTCCTCTAGCGCCAATCCTGTTGGTGCAAAAATTCGCTTACATCGGAGAAGCTGGAGTCGCGGTCGCCGTCGAGACCTGCAAAAGAAGTCTAAACTGGATGTGGGGTTGCTCCGGCAAGACCCTCCGACGCTCAAGTCAGTTTTCTGCCTCAACGAGAATGGAGTGCTCGAACAGAAATTTTAGCAGAGTTTCTAGGTAAAAATGAGAGCTTAGTGAATAACATATCTGGGGTCCCCCTTTTTATAGGCAGAGGGTGCAATAGACTGATAGCGACATTCATAACCGTCTGGTAGTAGGCTGCCCATAGTCAGGAAGAATTTATTGCGAAGGGTAGTGGAGTGGAATCGTGGCTATCGCCGTAGCTCGCCACATGGAATCAATTGCGGGGAGTGGAGCGGCGTCCGTTGTCGTGACTCGTCAGGGAGTGGTGGAATTGCACAGGATCTGCTACAGGGGGTGGAGCAGAATCGTGGCCGTTAGTACGGCCTGCCAGGGAGAATGGAGCTGCGTAGGGTCCGCCACAGGGAGTGGAGCAGTGTTGTCCGTTACTGTGGCCTGCCATGGGGTCCAGACTTGTCGGTTGAAGTTCGGTTGGAGTCAGAAGTGAGGTCCAGCATCTGTAGGAGCTCGGACGAGGCCTTCCCGCAGTCGGGGTAGAAGGTGGAGTCCGGTTCTCATGGGAGTCCGGACGAGGTCTTCCCACAATCGGGGTAGAAGGTGGAGTCCGGCTCTCGTGGGAGTCCGGACGAGGTCTACCTGCAATTAAAGTCAGAGGCGAGGTCCGGCTCTCGTAGGAGCCCGGATGAAGTTCACTTGCAAGTGAAGTCGGGGGCGGAGTCCGGCTCCCGTAGGAGTCCGGACGGAATTTACCTGCAAGTGAAGTCGTGGGCAGAGCTCGCTCCCGTAGGAGTCTGGGTGGAGCCTTTCAGCAGCTGAGGTTGGGAACGAAGTTTGGCTCCTGTAGGAGTTCGGACGAAGTCTCCCTGTAGCTGGCGAGATCAAGCTCCCGTAGGAGTCCGATCAAAGTCTACTTGCAGTTGAAGTTGGTGACGGAGCCCGGCTCCCATAGGAGTCCGGGCGGAGTCTACTGGCAGTTGGAGTTGTCGGCGGAGCTTGGCTCCCGTAGGAGTCCTGGTGGAGCCTTTCAGCAGCTGAGGTTGGGAACGAAGTTCGGCTCCCATAGGAGTTCGGACGAAGTCACCCTGTAGTTGGCGAGATCAGGCTCCCGTAGGAGTTCGATCAAAGTCTACCTGCAGTTGAAGTTGGTGACAGAGCTCAGCTCCCGTAGGAGTTCGAGCGGAGTCTACTGGAAGTTGGAGTTGTCGGTGGAGCTCGACTCTTGTAGGAGTTCGGGTGGAGCCTTTCAGCAGCTGAGGTTGGGAACAAAGTTCGGCTCTCGTAGGAGTTCGGACAAAGTCTCCCTGTAGCTGGCGAGATCAGGCTTCCGTAGGAGTCCGGTCAAAGTCTACCTGTAGTTGAAGTTGGTGAGGAGCCCGGCTCCCGTAGGAGTCCGGGCAGAGTCTACTGGCAGTTGGAGTTGTCGGTGGAGCTCGGCTCCCGTAGGAGTCCGGGTGGAGCCTTTCAGCAGCTAAGGTTGGGAATGAAGTTCGGCTCCATAGGAGTTCGGATGAAGTCTCCCTGTAGCTGGCGAGATCAGGCTCCCGTAGGAGTCCGGTCAAAATCTACCTGCAGTTGAAGTTGGTGACGGAGCCCGGCTCCTGTAGGAGTCCGGGCGGAGTCTACTGGCAGTTGGAGTTGTGGGCAGAGTCCGGCTCCCGTAGGAGTCCGGGTGAGGTTTGCTTGCGGCTGGAGTCGGAGGAGACTCACGAGGGTTAATCCCGTTGAGAACTTTGGCTGAGGGTATTTTATACCCAACAGTTACTGTATAATTCATCCTTTTGACCTCTGTGTTTAGGACGATACAAGGTTAAACTTTTAACCCTGATCAGATCATCCGAATCGTGCTCAACTCAAACAGTCCTGTGACTCTTCACAAGGACTACCCTGGCCAAGGTTTTGCTAAATTGAAACATGACTGTACATAGCTCCTAAACTGAAGTGGTCAATTCTATCTTGACACACGCACCGACAAGTCAAGTACTTGACTACACCCAGCAGCCTTCCGTCACTGAATTAAAAATTCAGATAGTCCAGTGCCTAAGTGTAGTGAGTTGCTTGCAAGTCACCGTGGCGGTCTCAGATTGGAGGGATATTTATATCTTTATTCTATTGGAGCAAATCTTGACAGCAGAAATAGCTCCGGAGTCGGTCACGTTCAGTGCAGATGTACCCTTATATCTCACCTGTATGCCTACCAGTGTCTCCACACTCATTGGTTAAGAGGACAACCAACCTATATGGCACACAACGACCTATGTTTGATAAACATTATCATCCTTGGTAACAACATATCATTTGGTCACGAACAGATTTAAGGACTAAACGATAAATCCTCTTTTGTCGAGTCTAAATAGTCCTAAGGACTTCACCACAACATAGGAGTTCATTAGAAGATGAAATATTTTGTGATGAAAAAAGGTCAAAATAATTTTTATTAATTCATAATTCATGTACAAATACAAAAATGAGCACAACCATCAACAGGCTGATGATTGGCTTTGGGACACTATTTTCAACAAGAGAATCATCAGTTGATATGTAAACAAGACTCTATCTGATATTCTCTCATAGGTCAATTCAGTGAACTCATTCTCTAATGAGTATCTATATCCTTGTATTAGTGTCACCACACTAGTTGTGAGATCAACCATCCTCATTTCTGAGCATACATAAGACATGCCAGTCTTACCGATATTATTGATCCCCAACTCAATGTACCAACGACTAGAAATATTTTAGGTTAGGGCTATCAACAATTTAGGTCTCACTGACGTGATCTCACTCGGCCCTAAAACCATTGCTTGGACTTATGGGGTTCATTATAATCTTAAGAATAACGAGATGCAGCATATAATGAATCAAAAATATCTAGTTTATTAAAATAAATATTAATTACATGAGTTTGAAAGATAAATTATAAAATACATCCTATCGCATCTTATATGCAATTGGCTTGTAGGACATAATTCTTTCATGAACGATGAGCTTAGCTATAAATTTGAAGATACGCAGCCTGAGGAGATCATTCAAATATTAAATGAGTCATTTGGCACCTCTGAAAATATGGAGAGACATAAAACCTGCTGTGTAGTGTTCAATGCCTGTATGCGAGAGGAGACTTCAGTCATCGATCATGTACTGTACATGATTGAGTAGATTGAATGCCTTAGCAAACTTGGTTTTTCGTTGCATGAATAGTTGGTAAGGATGCTATCCTCAATTCACTACCCAAATCCTACCTACCATTTCTTTATCATTATAGAATGACGAAGCCTGCAGTGAACTACCACAGTTTGCTAGGATTACTGTTGGAAAACATAGGTGATTTCATGCATGTATTTCAAAAATTTTTCAAATAAATTATTATAAAAAATAAATAAATTGATCATATTAATCTAACATTCATATGATCTAATCATCAAATCAACCTACTCTAAGATCTATGACATGATATATGCATATAAAATCTAAAAAATATTTAAGATAAAATCTACATGCATGGATGTAAGCAGTAGATCAGATCTACTTCTATCTGAGTTCAAAACTCGATAGCTGAGTGCAGGTCGATGATCTCTGCTATTGAGAGACATAGTGAAGATGATCCTTGCTGGTTGCTTACAGTCGCACATGCGTCTGGCCTTTACAAAAGTCCACTCGAAGCCCCGATCTGATCAGTCTTCTCGGGAATGCTAGTTCGCATGAAGATCTTTTTTTTGGCTGATCTGGATCTTTTCTTCAAATCTCTAAAATCTTTTTAGAGATTGAAGATAGACTTTTAGAGGAGATGAAAAGGTGAAAGAAAGATGAAAAAGAAAATAATTTTTCTCTAATTTATTCTCTCTTCCCAAACCCTTAGGACCAAAAACCTAGAATTCAGATTTTTGCGCACACCCAAAGAGAAAGGACTCTCCTTCTCTTTTCACATCATGAACTTACACCCAAGGACTTCTCACCATGAAAGCCCTTTTTTCTAGTCTCTCACAAGAACAAAACATAAGAGCAAACCCCTTTTTATTGGCATGTAATAAGTTGGGTGAAGAGTCCAAGAGATCTTGGACTCTTCCAAGAGATGTCGCACTCTCTTTCAATTCTATGCCAAAACATGCCCAAAAAAATATTGGATATCCCTTCCCATATTTTTTCATGATAAATCAGTTTTCCAAATAATTTTTTATCAAAAATATCCTCAAAATATTGCACACATAAGGAGAAAAAAATAAGTTGGCGGCAAGATTTTGTAGATAATGTCAAACATTATCTATATGGTATCCAATTCAAATCATATTTGAACATACCAAATAAAATTAGATTTTAACCAAATTTGGATATACGATAGAGAAGGGAAAGAACTCTTTGGCATGAAAAAATCTCATACAAAACAATTTTATGCATAAGAAAGAATGGCATGCAAAGTTTGGTGCGCAAGGGAGGAAGAGTCCATTCTCTTATGGACTCTTTGTTTTCTTATTTGAATCGAAATCAAATCACATCTGGTTTAGTCCAAATAAAATTGATAAAATCCAATCTAATTAGATTAATAAATTTTTAATCAAATCTCAATCAAATTAGAAATTGATTGAATCAAAATTCTAATCAAATCAAGGATAATTCTTCCTTAGTGATTAGGTCATCTCATAACCTAATCGGGTCAAACCTAATTGAATTTAATTTAATTAGATTTTATTTAATCTTTTTTGCACAATCTAATTAAATTAATCAGTAATCTAATTACTAATTAATCTTCTATTAGTTCACTTATATTTGGTGAATAAATTTATTGTAACTTTTGCATAAAGTTAAGCATCAATCGAATTGATGATTAAGCACTTGAACGATTCTCAATCATTGATCAACCACATGATTAGTCAGAAACTTCTTTTGAGTATAACTCCATAGGTTCGAATCTGTTGCCCAGCTATGCAACCCAAGAGGGGGGGGGTGAATTGGGTTTTTAAAAATTTTAAGCTTAACTAATTACTTATGAAAAGTATTTGTTAAAAGCTTGATGAATGAGAAGAAAGACTTTAATTCAAGATTAATTACCTAAAGCAAGAATGCAAGGATATAATAAAGAAATAAAGAGAAACAATAAAGCACACCATAAATACAAGGATTTATAGTAGTTCGGTGCCAACCTTGCACCTACATCCACTCTCCAAGCTCCTACTTGAGAATTCTAATCCACTATACTTGTATTCAACCCGAATACAAACGTCGAAAACTCCGACACTAGCTATCCCAAGCTAGTCCACTTGTTTTCCAGGTACAAGCCAATCCAAAACACTCCGATTTCAGGTTCGGATCAACCTTCCCTTGTTTTGGAAACCCTCCAAAAACAAGAACAATTACTCACAAAGAGTAAGACAGTTTAGAGCACAAATAAGTATAAGAATAGCTCCTTAAATGAGCGAATATAATAATAAAAATACTTTACTCAAATGAAGAATCCCCTTTTGGATTTTCTCAAGGTGGATGAAGAGTTGAATGAACGCTTGAGGAGAAGGTGAACTTTGATTGAAGACTTCTTGAAGGCTTTGACAGAGCTCTTGATCAAGGTTGAAAAATTGGCTTTGAAAAACCTTCTCTTTGAATGCTCTTGAATGCCCTTTTTAACGCTCTTGCTTTTCTCTTTCACAATCTCTCGTGTATATTGTAGATCACCTGTCACTCTCATGTATATTGTGGATCCTCTGTCTTTTTCTTCGTGTATATCGTTGATCCCCTTTTTTCTTTCACCTTTTGAAACCTTTTATAGCTTTAAGAAACAAGGGAAAATATTTTAGGCAGAAAAAGAGCCATTAGAGCATTTTAAGAGAGCATAAAAGGCAATTAAAATGGGCAAAAAACTAGCCGTTGCGGACAATTTCCGTCGCAGGGGTCGACTCATGAGTCGACTCATGCTTCAGGAGTCGACTCATGAGTCGACTTCTGTTGCAACTGCCAGAAATGTTGGTTTCTGGATTTTTTGGCCCAAAACAGCAGAGGTCGACTCATGAGTCGACTCATGCCTTGTGGGTCGACTCATGAGTCGACTCACAGGTCATGCCAAGCCAAAAAACCAGCATGCCAAGGGAAATTTTTGCGTGCCAATCAGCTCATTGTGCCATGAGTTGACTCATGAGTCGACTCATGCACTTCAAACATTCATAACTTCAAAAATATAAGTCCAAAAATAATGAAATTTTCACCAATAGATTACAAATCATTTGTTCTACCAAATGATACTATCAAATTAGGATTTTAGTAAAATTACAATTTTGCCCCTGAGGAGCATAAAGATTTTTTCAACTAAAAATATTTGTATCCCTTCAATTTGCTTTGTAATCATCAAAATCAATCTAGGAGCAACAATCTCCCCCTTTTTAATGATGACAAAATACTTAAACAAAAGCATTTATGTGAATGCATTAATTTCAAAAGAATGCATTATAGGTGTATATGCTTGAAAAGAGTATGATTCTTTTGGCATGTGATATAAATGGTCATATACAAAAATAGTTTGTCCATTTTCTTAAAGATTTGAAGATATGCTCATTGGATTATGTGATTTTGGTGTTAGAGCAAAAAACTTATTTTTGTTATCAGATCAAGCTGTATTCTGAAAATTTGCTCATTCTCATTTGATTTTAGTTTTAGCATCAGAGCAAAAAATAATTATGTGCTTTAATTGCTTTTGATACAAAAAATAATTATGTGTGCAAAAACATGTTTAAGAGTTGATTTGGAAAGTGTATTAGATCATTTTGAGTTTAAGATGTATCAGAGCAAGAGAAAAATAAATTTTGCAATGTATCAGAGCAAGAAAAATAATTTTACAATGTTATCAGAAAAAAAATTTTACAATGTATCAGAGCAAGTTAAAAAATTTTAAGATGTATCAGAGTAAGTTAAATTTCTTAAGATGTATCAAGGCAAGTTGAATTTCTTAAGATGTATCAAGGTAAATAAAGTTTCAAAAGATGTATTAGAGCAAGTTGGAATTTTAAAGTATATCAGAGCATATTTAAATTTTTAAAGTAAATCAGAGCATATGTAAAGAAGTAATTTAAAAGTTACTTATTTGCATTGTACTTAGCATTGTACTTTTGATATTGTTCTTTAAATTCTCCAATTCATTCATTAATTTCTCATAATTTGTAGTTTTGCTTTTGATGGGTTGCTTTTTCTTTAATTGCTCATAATTTATGGTTTTGCTTTTGATGGATTGCTTTTTCTTTAATTTTTGTTTAATTTCTCCCCCTTTTTGACATCATCAAACATGGTTAACTCCTCCTTTTTCTGAAATATTCTTTAATTTCTCCCCCTTTAGAGTTTATCACAGATATTTGCTCCCCCTTAATACAGCAATTATTAACAGCAAACAACAACAAAGAGAAGACAATATTTCAACAAGGAGAATATATATAACCAAAATATGATCGTCATCATTATAAAAGGTAGAAATATAAGTAAAAAAATGATACCATAAAACCATAATTGTTTCAATACATAGTTCATAATATAAAAGTCAACCAGCTAATTGTCAATACATGGCCCCAAAATACAGATCCTAGAACAAGACACTAACACCTAGGATCTAGTAATGATCATGAGAAGTCATGGATCGGAGTCATCAGATATGGGATGAGAAGCTGATGGATCTCGATCAGAAGTGCGTCCTCTACCCCGTCTGCCTCTGGCACGAGCAGGAGAGCGAGATGAACTGGGTGGCTGAGTACGCTGAGAGGCTAAGGACTGAACAGAAAGGGTGAGTCTGATGGAATCAAGTACGTTCAGTGCTCTGGAAACAGATTGAAGTAGAGCAGTGAACTGAGTGGATGCATGCTCACTCGATCCTCGGATCTCTCTCCTCAGTAACTCATATCCACCCTCCAGTGCTCCTCTGAGCCTGCCAGCCTCTGCAGTGAGGTCTGTGACCTCAATAGTTGACTCCTGTGGCTGAGGATGGGCCAAAGCAAGGATTTGCCCCTGCAAGTCAAGAACTCTGCCAGTCAGTCTCCAGACAGTGTCCTCAAGCTGCTGAATCCGGATGGACTGATCTGATATCATCTGAAACACAGTGGAGATGTGGGGAGTCATGGTCTGATCAGAAGAAGTGGCTCCTGGTGCAAAAGTAGTACTGCTCTACTGACTAGATAGCAAAGAAGCCACACACTGTGATATCTGCTCGATCTGATCGTCAGCCAGTCTGAACTCTGATTGAGGTGCTCTGCTCTCTGGCTGATACACTGGTGTGGGCATCCTAGTAAATTCTGAAGGGCCAGCCTCTGTATCAGGAATGAACTGGATATTTGGTGATGCAGCCCTGAAGTCATGGACAGGAGATGATGGACCTTCTTCTTCAGCTCTGTCTTCAGTTCTGTCTTCAGCTCTTTCTCAGCTCTCTCCCCAGCTCTCTCCTCAGCTCTTTCTTCAGAGCCCTTGATCCAACCACCATCAGTCTTTGTAAATCCCATTCGGTGCAGGGTGTGTTGGTTGAAAGTGTCCACATGAGAGAGCTTAGTAGATGCCTCCCCCTCACAGCTAACTCCAAACCTCCTAAATACTCGAGTAAGGGCCATTCCATAAGGCAAGTGTGCCTTGGATCTGTTCAAAGTCTCTCTCATGGCCTCTATCATAAGTGCAGGGAGGTTCAGGGGGGTCTGAGTGATGACATGAAACATGATACAAACATCTCTGCTGGAAAGTAAATCATGCCTACCACTCCTAGGAAAGAAGAGCTTAGTTACCATCTGATGCAGGATACTCATCTCAATGGACAAAATCTTTGCTTCCAATTTATTTAAACTCCCTGAATAAGTTTCCCCTAGTATAACTCTGATCCCTTCTTCTTTTACTGGGAGTTCCATATAAGAGTAACCCTCACTAGGCAACTGAAGTATTTCTCCCAATATACTAGAATCCAAGCAAATATCAATACCCTTGACTGTTGAAGTCACTGACCCATTTCCATAATGTAGATTCTGGTAGAATTCTCTAACTAGGTCAACATAGGTGACTTCCTTAAGGGAGCAGTAGAAATCCCATCCTTGGTTTTTAATCTTAGTTGCAAATGTAAAACCCTCTTTTTCAAAGAACCAAAAATCTATATTCTTCCCGGTTTCAACTTTTCTATCAGAAAGAGGATTCTTACTGGGGCTTAGGAAGGATTGAGGGGGACCTTGAGCAGATACTGAAGCTGGAGTAGGAGCAGTGGAAGATTGAGCAGCTTGCCTTTTCTTTCGGACAATTTCTTCAGGCTCACGGACTGACTTTCTTCTTTGGGGAAGCTTCATCTTCGGAGCCATATTCACTACAGTAGCAGGCAAGGAGACTTGGAGGAACAAGTGAATGAGTGGAGGAGGGATCACAAGAGAGTGAAGAGGGATTTTGGTGGAGAAAAGAGGTGGATTTGGGAAGAACGGTGGAGTGCTAGGGCACGCTCCAATCATGCCAAACAATGGAAGAAAGCACAAAAATCCCTTTCCAAGGTGGCGATTTTTGGTGGAGAGGAGGGAGAAGTGCCTCGAACTAGATCCTTGGATTTGGAGCAAAAGGAATTGGAGAAGTCGGCTTTTGGAAGGAGGAAGATGAGAGGATGAGTCGGCTCACGAACAGGATCCCGTATAAAAACAATGAGCCCGTGGGAAGTTTGAGGAAATAACAAGTTTGCCATTGAGTCGACTCATGGGGGTCGACTCATGAAATTCAAAAATTCAGAAAAAATATGAATAAATTTCAGAAAAATTTGAAATTTTGGGAGAAAGAGTTTTGCTCAAAGATAAGTTTTTAGAATGATAAAATTGAGCTTTTGGGACCAGAATAGATGTTGAAAATTGAGTTCTAAGAATTTTTGACGTCAATTTTTGGAAATTGAGAAAAATTTAGGCATATGGATCTAGAATTCCTAGATTTCTTCTAATTTCATAGAATCTATCCTCACTAAGGGCCTTTGTAAAGATATCAGCTAATTGATTTTCAGTGCAAACATATTCAAGAATTATATTTTTATTTTGAACATATTCTCTTATAAAATGATGTCTTATTTCAATATGTTTGGATCTTGAGTGTTGAATTGGATTTTTAGATAGATTTATGGCACTTGTGTTGTCACATCTTATTGGTGTTTCATTAAGTTTGATTCCAAATCTTCGAGTTGTTGCTTAATCCACAAGATTTGAGCACAACAACTTCCGGCTACAATGTATTCGGCCTCAGCCGTAGACAGTGCCACCGAATTTTGTTTCTTGCTAAACCATGAGATTAGGTTAACTCCAAGAAATTGGCAAGTTCCACTTGTGCTTTTTCTATCTAATTTGCATCCAGCAAAATCAGCATCTGAATATCCTAATAAATCAATTTATGAGTCCTTAGAGTACCATAACCCTAGAGTTTGAGTACCATTTAAGTATCTAAGGATTCTTTTAACAGCATTCAAATGAGATTCTTTAGGATTAGATTGATATCTAGCACATAAACAAACACTAAACATGATATCAGGCCTACTTGCAGTTAAATATAATAATGAGCCAATCATACCTCTATAGTATTTTAAGTCTACACATTTACCTTCATCATCCTTGTCAAGCTTACATGAGGGACTCATTGGTGTGCCAATTGGTTTGCAGTTCTCCATTCCAAATCTTTTGAGTAATTCCTTGGTGTACTTGCTTTGGGTGATGGAGATTCCCTCTTTTGATTGTTTGATTTGGAGTCCGAGGAAGAAGGTGAGTTCTCCCATCATGCTCATCTCAAACTCCCCCTGCATAAGCTTAGCAAAGTCTTGACAAAGGGATTCATTAGTAGACCCAAAAATTATGTCATCAACATAAATTTGTATAACTAGCATATCATTTTGATTTCTTTTAATAAAGAGGGTTGTATCTACATTACCTCTTGAAAAACCATTATTTAGTAGAAATTTGCTTAGCCTATCATACCATGCTCTAGGTGCTTGTTTTAATCCATATAAAGCTTTATTTAATCTAACGACATAATTAGGAAAAGCATGATTTTCAAATCCAGGGGGTTGTTCTACATATACTGCTTCAGCAATATATCCATTTAAAAATACACTTTTAACATCCATTTGAAATAATTTGAATTTCATAAAGCAAGCATATGCAAGTAGAAGTCTAATAGCTTCTAATCTAGCAACAGGTGCAAAGGTTTCATCAAAATCAATTCCTTCTTCTTGATTATATCCCTTAGCAACCAGTCTTGCTTTATTTCTAATTACATTTCCATGCTCATCTAATTTATTTCTAAAAACCCATTTTGTGCCAATTATTGAATAATTTTTAGGTCTTGATACTAAGGTCTCAATATTATTTCTTTCAAATTGATTAAGTTCCTCTTGCATTGCATTAATCCAATTATGATCATTTTCAGCTTCTTCAAAAGTTTTAGGTTCAAGATGAGATACAAAAGCACAATGATTAACTACATCTCTAAGTGAAGAACGAGTTTTTACCCCATGCATAGGATCACCAATAATTAACTCCTTAGGGTGATTGTGAACATACCTCCATTCCTTGGGTAGGTCATTTGTACCTTGAGGTTGTTCTTGAATTTCTTCACCTCTCTCATCTTGTTTGTCTTCTTGATCCTTGTCTTCTGGAGTTGCTGAATCTTTCAGAGTGATCTTCTTCATACCTTCTATTAGTGGATCTGCATCATCAACACCCTCATTCTTCCTTGAAGGAAGATCGTTAGATTCATCAAAAACAACATGTATGGACTCCTCAACTACTAAAGTTTTTTTGTTGAAAACTCTAAATGTTTTACTAGTGGAGGAGTAACCTAGAAAGATTGCTTCATCTGATTTTGCGTCAAATTTACCAGGTCTTTCTTTGCCATTATTTAATACAAAACATCGACAACCAAAAATATGAAAATATGCAATATTTGGTTTTCTTCCTTTCCAAAGTTCATAGGGGGTTTTCTTTAAAAATTATCTAATCAAGGCATGATTTAAAATGTAACATGCTGTGTTAATTGCTTCCGTCCAAAAATATCTTGGAAGGTTGCTTTCACAAAGCATGGTACGGGCCATTTCTTCTAAGGTTCTGTTTTTCCTTTCAACTACCCCATTCTGTTGGGGTGTCCTAGGAGCAGAGAAGTTATGGCCAATTCCATTTTCATCACAAAAATTTTCAAAGTCTTGATTTTCAAATTCAGTTCCATGATCACTTCTAATATTTTGAATTGAAAACCCTTTTTCATTAGTGACTTTTCGGTGAAATTTAGTGAAAATATGAAAAGTTTCATTTTTGTGTGCCAAAAAGAAAACCCAAATAAAATAGAGTAATCATCTATAATTACAAAGCCATATCGTTTTCCTCCTAGACTAGTGGTTCTAGTTGGTCCAAATAAGTCCATATGCAAGAGCTCTAAAGGTCTAGAAGTTGAAACAGTATTTTTGGATTTAAATGAAACTCTAGTTTGTTTACCTAATTGGCATGCATCACAAATTCTATCCTTTTCAAAATTCAGTTTTGGCAAACCAAGAACTAATTCTTTCTTAATTAATTTTGAAAGAGAATGCATGCTAATATGTGCAAGTCTACGATGCCACAGCCAACTAGTCTCATTAACTTTAGCATTCAAGGATACTAGGCATTGCATGTCTAATTTGGCTAAATCATTCAAATCTACCATATAAACATTGCCATGCCTATGTCCTATAAATTTAATGCCATCGTTAATAGGACTAGTCACAATGCAAACAGATGATTCAAAAATAACTTTATACCCTTTATCACAAAATTGACTAATGCTAAGTAAGTTATGCTTTAAACCTTTAACTAACAAAACATTTTAATGTATTTGGAGGGAGTGATACCAATGTTACCTATCCCGATGATCTTTCCTTTGCCATTATCTCCAAAGGTGACCATCCCTCCATCCTTAGCATCAAGCGTGATGAATTGTGATTCATCACCAGTCATGTGTCTCGAGCATCCACTGTCAAGATACCATTTCCTGTTTCCTCCTTGGGATGCTAGACACACCTGCAAGCAAAAGTCAAGTCTTAGGTACCCAAGCTTTCTTGGGTCCTTTTAGGTTAGTCAAAATGGTTCCTTTTGGAACCATATTTTCTTATAGTTGTGTTTGCAGATTTGTTAATAAGGCATGTGTATGATTTATGTCCTATTCTACCACATTTGAAACAAGTAATATTTGTAGACTTGTTACTTGAATAATTTACATAAATATTCTTCAGAAATTTTTGTTTCTTCAAGGGGTTATAGCCAAGTCCAGCCTTATCATATACAGCTTTTTGATTATCAAGAATCATATTTAGTTTGTTTGAACTTAAGGTGAACTTATCTACTATAGGTTTCAGCTTGTTAATTTCATTCTTTAAGCTTTGATTTTCTTGAATCAAGGTGGATTTTTCAATTGAAAGGTTTTCAGCTTGTTTCACTAAGGACTGATTTTTCAATTTCAGTTCTTTGTTTTTCATCCCTAGTTTCTTTAATTCATCAATTAAATCATAGAATGCTTCATGCAATTCTTCAAAAGTAAATTCACTAGGGGATTCAGAACTTACCTCATTTTCGTGTGCCATAGGCACAGGTTGGCTTGTTCTGTAGAGGTTTCCTCATCGGAGCTTGAGTCATCACTCGCACTCCAAGTCACCATCATTGCTTTCTTTTTAAACTTTTTGGGACCTTTCTTCAGTTGTGGACATTCGGATTTGAAATGTCCCGGCTTCTTGCACTCGTAGCATATAAGGGGTTGATCTTTCTCTTTCTCTTTGCTTTGTTTCCCTTTTGTGAATGACTTCTTTCTCATCCCCTGTTTTCTTTTTCTTAGAAACTTCTTAAATCTCCGGGGTGATGAGTGCCATCTCTTCATCCTGTTCTTCATCTTCAGTGTCATCCGTTTCATCATCAGGCGAAGCTGTGGATTTGAGGGCAATGGTTCTTTTCTTTTTGACTTCATCCTCTTGATGTTGCTTCATGCTAAGTTCATGAGTCATCAAGGATCCAAGAAGCTCTTCTAGAGGTAGAGTGTTCAAGTCCTTTGCTTCTTGGATGGCAGTCACCTTGGCTTCCCAAGTTCTTGGCAATGACCTGAGAATCTTCCTTACAAGCTCACTGTTAGTATAAGATTTGCCAAGACTCTTCAAACCATTAATTATATCAGTAAAATGAGTAAACATAGCAGTTATGGACTCATCATGCTCTATTTTAAAAATTCATATTTATGCACAAGCATGTTTATTTTAGACTCTTTTACTTGATTTGTTCCTCATGGTTACTTCTAACCTATCCCATATTTCTTTAGCAGATGCACAAGTAGAAATGCGATTAAATTCATTTGCATCAAGTGCACAATAAAGAACATTCATAGCTTTAGCATTTAATTGTGCCAATTTCTTATCAACCTCATCCCATTCTTTCTCGGGTTTGGTTGACTCCTCACCATCTATAATCTTGGTGGGTGTGTGAGGACCGTTCACTATGATACTCCACATATCATAGTCGAGTGCTTGTATGAATATCTTCATCCGAGCTTTCCATAGGTGTAATTAGACCCATTAAAAGTGGAGGTCGGTTGTAGATGCCCCTCGCTAGAGAAGTACCGACATGGGTTGCCATAGATCTTTGGCTCTTTGATTGTTAGATCAAAGAAGGGCTAGAGCACCGGGCTCTGATACCACTTGTTGCCCAGCTATGCAACCCAAGAGGGGGGGTGAATTGGGTTTTAAAAATTTTAAGCTTAACTAATTACTTATGAAAAGTATTTGTTAAAAGCTTGATGAATGAGAAGAAAGACTTTAATTCAAGATTAATTACCTAAAGCAAGAATGCAAGGATATAATAAAGAAATAAAGAGAAACAATAAAGCACACCACAAACACAAGGATTTATAGTGGTTCGGTGCCAACCTTGCACCTACATCCACTCCCCAAGCTCCTACTTGGGAATTCAATCCACTATACTTGTATTCAACCCGAATACAAACGTCGAAACTCCGACACTAGCTATCCCAAGCTAGTCCACTTTTTTCGGGTACAAGCCAACCCAAAATACTCCGATTTCAGGTTCGGATCAACCTTCCCTTGTTTTTTGGAAACCCTCC
>NC_026000.2:80339995-80432544 GCF_000442705.2 Elaeis guineensis
TTAGAATACTATTTCTATATTCTACAAAATCACAATGTGATTGTGAGTCGAAATGCTATTTTTCTTGAAAAATAGTTTATTCAAGATGGTGGCATCGGAAGAATAATTAAGCTCAAGGAGAATGTCTCCCAAGAGCAATGAGCTAAAGAATCTGAGGAACCAAATCAATCAGAACCAGTCCTAACACAACCTCTTCCATCTCATAGATCGAGAGTTTTTTGTCCTCCTGAAAGGTACTTAGGTACCATACAAGAGGATGTAGAGAAAATGTTCCTCATGAGAAATGGAGCTCATGGTGATGACCCCAAGACCTATGATGAGGTGGTATCAGATATCGACTCCGAAAAATAGTTAGAGGTAATGAGATCAGAAATTGACTCGATGCACTCAAACCAAGTCTGGATCTTAATAGATCCACCTGAAGGTATTGTACCTATTGGATGTAAATGGATCTTCAAGAGAAAGATAGGTACAGATGGGAATGTAGAGACATTCAAGGTTAGGCTCGTAGCGAAAGGTTATAGTCAGCACAAAGGTATTGACTATCAGGATACCTTCTCACCCATAGCCATGATAAAATCCATCCGCACATTGCTTGCTGTTGCAGCCTATTTCGATTATGAAATATGGCAGATGGACGTGAAAATGGCATTCTTAAATGGACATCTTGAGGAAGATATCTATATGGAACAGCCACTTGGTTTCACATCAAGTGATGATGATCACAAGGTCTGCAAGCTGCAAAAGTCCATTTATGGACTTAAGCAAGCATCTCAGAGCTGGAATACTCGTTTCAATGATATGATCAAAATTTTGATTTCATCAAGAATGAGGAAGAACCGTGTATGTTCAAAAAGGTCAATGGGAGTGCAGTTGTCTTCCTCGTATTGTACGTAGATGACATCCTCCTAATTGGAAATGACATTCCCATGTTGACCTCAGTCAAAGTATAGTTGTCTAAGGAGTTCTCTATGAAAGATCTAGGAGAGGCATCCTTTATACAGGATATTAAGGTCTATAGAGATAGAACAAATAGGATGCTGGACTTTCACAGAAGATGTACATAGAGGAGGTGCTAAAAAGATTTAGCATGAAAAACTCCAAAAGAGATTTAGTACCTTTTAGACATGGTATTCATCTCTCCAAGAAGATGTGCCCTAGCACATTTGAGGAGATTGAACGCATGAGCAAAATTTCTTATGCTTCGACAATAGGAAACCTCATGTATGCCATGCTATGTACATGACCTGATATAGCCCATACTGTGAGTGTCACAAGCAGATATTAGTCGAATCCAGGCAAAGAGCACTGGACTTCTGTGAAATATATCCTTTAGTACTTGAGAAAAACTAAGGATATGTTTCTAGTCTTTGGGAATGGAGAACTCCAGATTCAGGGATATACAGACTCAGACTTTATGTCTGATATAGATGATCGAAAGTCAACATCTGGGAGTCTGTTCATTTGCAATGGTGGTGCAGTTAGCTGGAAGAGTTTCAAGCAGACGATGATTGCAGATTCCACCATGGAGGTAGAGTATATTGCTACATCGGAAGCTGCGAAGGAGGCATTCTGGTACAAGAAGTTTGCTGTAGAACTTGAAGTGATGTCATCGGATGCCATCTCTCTTTACTGCGATAATAATGGCGCCATAGCCCTAGCTAAAGAGCCAAGGTCTCACCAGAAGTCCAAGCATATCGAGCGACGATTCCATCTGATCTGTGATTACCTCGAAAAAGGTTATGTCAAGGTTAAGAGAGTCGACTCCACAGATAATGTGACAGATCCACTGATAAAGCCATTAGGCCAGCAAAAGATCGAAGCCCAACTTGAGAAGATGGGATTTAGATATTTAGCCAATTGGCATTAGGTCAAGTGGGAGTTTGTTAGATGTGTGCCCTAGATGCCAGATTGGCTGACACATTCCTATACAAATCTAAGGGCAAATTTATAATTTTGACTATAAATCAATAAATGAGTTATTCTTCTATCACATTGTGTACATTGTGTCTGTGATACATCCTTTGAGTTAGTAGGAATGTCAATTCATATTTTCAAGAGCTGAAAATTTAAGGCATGAATTTACATAACAAACTCATAAAAACTCCTGACCATAGGATCATCACGAGAATGGTGATCGATCTAGAAGGTTGGTGTACGATTGCTTCCTTAGGGTAGATGTGTCTTGAGTCTATGGTGTGGAGACATCGAAACGAGAGTACAGGTATTCATTGAGAATGAGAGTACTGAGCGTGACCATATCAAGCAGTCATAAGGAAGTCTACCTTCTCGTCGATGACTAGCTCGATGCTGCAGTTGTGTGTCTAGTTCTTTGACCTGAGGTGCATCGACAGTTCACTTTGAGTGTGTTATAGTTTGACCACACCATAACTCGGTCTCCTAGCCATTCAAACCCTGAGGTGTATGTTGGCTATAGCATATTCATTGTAGGAACCATATCGCACCAAGATGGGATCTATCAACCTCGGTAGATGAGAGGAGTAGTCCTATAGTGATCGAAAGATCAAGTCCTTAAGTCCATGGCCATGGCAGAGTGAAATAATGAAAAAAGTTTTTCATTGGGGTTTCACATCGGACTCGGATCAATTGATTAATTCATATGACTGATGTTGGGTTTGACGAGTTCACCTTAACCCTAATTCAGTCGGGACTCATGATAGAGGAACTCAATCACACAGATAGCTGCACCGAGAGGTTCATCTTCAATTCTGATGGGTTGCCACCATATACTGCTAGATGTCACTGATGGATTTTGAAAGCAATTAGAATGATGTTGATGATTGATCATTCTAATTGTCTGAATCAGAAGAGTTCTGATCCATCGAAAGGAGTTTCGATGATGTCAATGATGAGATCACGATATGTCTCATTACCAATTCGTAAAAATACTAGGAGAAACTTTAGACGAAAGTCCAAGTCTTTAGTATTAATAATTTATGTACTAATAAAGGTCTGATTTTCTTTTATGTAGCTATGGCCACTACCCTGTCGCTCCGATCATTATTAGATAATGACAAGCTCATGGGACCTAATTTTGATAGCTGGTATCGAAAATTGAAAATCGTCCTTGAGCATGAGCAGATCCTTTATGTAGTAACGGATCCGGCACCTGAGGAGCCAGCCCCTAACGCTAGAGGGATGGTCCGAGATACTTACCAGAAGTGGCTCAACGACCGCATCACCATTCGGTGTATAATGCTGGCGGCAATGAATGATGAGTTCAGCCGCAGGTTGAGAATACCCAGCCACAGGAGATGCTTCAAATGTTGAATGACTCTTTTGGCACGCCTGACGATGTTGAAAGGCATAAAACTAGTTGTGCTATTTTCAATGCTCGGATGAGGGATGGGGCCTCAGTCATCGATCATGTACTGTACTTGATCGAAATGATTGAGCGCCTAAGTAAACTGGACTTTTCCTTGCACGAGCAGCTCGGTAAGGATGCGATCCTTAATTCTATGCCCAAGTCCTTCCTCTCCTTCCTTACTCATTTTCGGATGACAAAGCCTGCAGTGAACTACCACGGCTTGTTGGAGTTGCTACAGAACTTTGAGAAGGACCACCAGCTCCATAAGGAGTCGGTGAATGTTGTGGGAGGGTCTTCTTCTGGTCGTTGACCCTTTAAGAAAGGGAAGAAGAACAAGAAGAAGAAGAACAAGAAGGTGCAGCCGTATGCTGGGATGTCTCCACAGGGTCAAACCAAGAAGCACAAGCTTGACCAGAGCCAGGCGGAGTACTTCTTTTGTAAGAAGCAGGGGCACTGGAAGAGGAACTGTCCTCTATACATTGCCTTCCTGGACCTGAACAGGCCGAAGAAGAAGCAAAGTAATTATATGATAACACTTTGCAACTTTTTCATTTGTGATACTACTACCTGGGTATTGGATACCGAAAGCCCTTATCATATCTATAATTCGATGCAGGGTCTGCAGGTCAGTAGAAGATTTGATGAAGGCGAGAGGTTCCTGAACGTTGGAGATGGAAACAAAGTTTCAGTTCTAGCTTTAGGAATCATGAACCTGGTAATCAACTCTCATAATGTAATTCTGAGTAAATGTCACTATTGTCCAAATTTTTTATTAAATATTATTTCTGTAGGCCTTTTGGTCATGTACAGTTATGAATTTTTAATAAAAGAAAATATTTATAATATCATTTTGAATGGTGTTACAATGTTTGTTGGATAACTAAATAATGGAATTTACTTACTGTCACAGCCTGTTAATGTGGTTCAAACCTTCGGTAAATGCCTTAGAATGGATGATATGTCAGAAGTCTACCTTTGGCATTGTAGGCTAGGTCATATCAATAAGAATAGGATAAACAGGTTGGCTCAAGAAAGAATTCTTGAAGTTGGTGATTGTGAATCACTTCCAACCTGTGAGTCCTGTCTTCTTGGGAAGATGACCAAATCACCTTTTACTGGAAAAGGTGAACGAGCCAGTGAACTCTTGGGTCTGGTACATTCTGATGTATGTGGACCCATGAGCTCAAGTGCAAGAGGTGGATATTTCTACTTCATAACCTTCACAGATGACCTATCAAGGTATGGGTATGTCTACTTAATGAAGCATAAGTCGGAGTCATTTGAAATGTTCAAACTATTTTGAAATGAGGTAGAAAAATAAACTGGGAAGTGTATTAAAACTCTTCGATCTGATCGAGGAGGTGAATACCTTTCCAATGAGTTTCTGACATATTTAGGGAAGAATGGGATTCTCTCTCAATGTACTCTTCTTGGAACACCACAGCATAATGGTGTGTCTGAAAAGAGGAATCGAACCTTGTTGGACATGGTTCGATCCATGATGGGATTTGCTGGTTTGCCAATCTTCTTCTGGGGATATGCGTTCGAATCAGCTTGTTACCTTCTAAATAGGGTTCCGAGTAAGTCTATAACCAAAATGCCATATGAGATATGGATAGGACGTAAGCCAGTACTCTCGCACCTTAGGGTTTGGGGGTGTCCGGCTTATGTTAAACATTTAATTACGGACAAGCTTGGACCTAGGTATGACAAGTGTTATTTCATAGGGTACCCAAAAGAGACCAAAAGGTATTATTTCTACCTAGCTGATGAGCAAAAGGTGTTTGTCAGCCTTAAGGCAATCTTTTTGGAAAAGGAGTTCCTTGGTGAAGGGACTGTTGCCTCTAAGGTCAAACTTGAGGAAGTACGATAGGTGAAAAAATCGACACAAGTTGTTGAACCTGAAACAGATTTGGTTAGATCAGATCCGGAGCCCATTGTTCCTGCACCCTTAAGGCGATCTGGTAGAGTACCACGTCAACCAGACAGATACTATGGTTTCTTGGTCCGGGACGACGATCCTATCGAACTTAATGAAAATGATGAGGATCCGATCACCTACATGGATGCAATGCAGAGATCTGACTCTAAAAAATGGCTAGAGGCCATGAAATCCGAAATGGAGTCCATGAAGGTCAACGATGTGTGGACATTGGTTGACCCACCCGAAGGAGTAAAATCCATAGGGTGTAAGTAGTTCTTCAAGAGGAAGAGGGGCGCAGACGGAAAGTTGGAGACCTATAAAGCCCATCTGGTTGCCAAGAGATATCGTCAACGTTATGGTATAGACTATGATGAGATATTTTCTCCTGTGGCAATGCTCAAATCCATTCGGATTATACTTGCGATAGCTGCCCATCTGGACTATGAAATCTGGTAGATGGATGTGAAGACAACTTTCCTAAATAGAGAGCTAGACGAAGAGGTGTTTATGATACAACCTGAAGGGTTCACATCCACAGATGAGTCTAAGGTGTGCAGGCTACAGAGGTCCATTTATGGACTTAAGCAGGCATCCCGAAGTTGGAACATACATTTTGATAGGACGATCAAGACGTATGGCTTCGTTAAGAATAGAGAAGAGCCCTGCATTTATAAGTGGGCTAATGGTTCAGTAGTAGTATTTCTTGTATTGTAGGTGGATGACATTCTCTTAATCGAGAATGATGTCCCTGCATTACAAGGAATAAAGATTTGGCTGTCGTCACAGTTCTCCATGAAGGATTTGGGAGAACCTTCCTACATCCTAGGGATGAGGATCTATAGGGATAGATCTAAAAGGTTGCTTGGCTTATCTCAGTCCACGTACATTGATACTATGCTGAAGAGGTTCAGCATAGAGAATTCCAAGAAAGGCTATCTACCGATAGGCCATAGAATTTCTCTCTCGAAGAAGGATTGTCCGACAACACCTCAAGAGAGAGAGCGTATGGGTAAAATTCCATATGCTTCGACAGTGGGATCTATCATGTATGCCATGACATGTACACGACCAGATGTGGCATACTCACTAGGGGTAGTGAGTAGATACCAATCTGATCCAGGGGAGAATCATTGGAAGGTTGTTAAAATCATCCTGAAGTATTTAAGAAATACTAAGGACCAGTGGCTTGTTTATGGTGAATTAGATTTGAGACTTATAGGGTTTATAGACTCTAGTTTTTAATCTGATCATGATGACAGCAAGAGTGTGTCAGGATTTATTTTTACCCTTAATGGTGGGGCTGTCTGCTGGAAGAGTTCCAAGCAGCACACAGTGGCTAATTCAGTTTGCGAGGCAGAGTATGTCGCTGCATCAGATGCTGCCAAAGAAGCGATGTGGCTGAGAAAATTCATTATCGAGCTCGGAGTAGCACCCTCTCTTGTTGGTCCAGTTCTGCTCTACTGTGACAGCTCTGGAGCCACTGCTCAGGCGAAGGAACCGAAGGCACACCAGCAGACGAAGCATATTCTGCGCCGCTACCATCTTATCCAAAAAATCATGGATAGAGGTGACGTCGACCTTCAGAAGATCGACGGGAAGGAGAACCTGGCCGACCCATTCACTAAAGCCATTGCAGTGAAGGAGTTCGACGACTTCAAGTCGAAGATGGGTATTAGATACTGCACTGATTGGCTTTAGGCCAAGTGGGAGATTGTTGGGAATAGTGTCCCAAAGCCAATTGTCAGTCTGTTGACGATTGTGCTCTTTCTTGTATTAGTATATGAATTATAAATTAATAAAAGTTATTTTGATATTTTTCATCACAAATTATTTCATCTTCTAATGAACTCCTATGTTGTGGTGAAGTCCTTAGGACTATTTAGACTCGACAAAGGAGGATTTATCGTTTAGTCCTTAAACCTGTTCACGACCAAATGATACATTGTTACCAAGGACAATAATGTTTATCAAGCATAGATCGTTGTGTGCCATATGGGTTGGTTGTCCTCTTAATCAAAGAGTGTGGAGACACTGGTATGGCATACAGGTGAGATGTAAGGGTACATCTGCACTGAATGTGACCGACTCCGGAGCTTTTTCTGTTGCCAAGATTTGCTCCAATGGGATATGGGTATAATTGTCCCTCCGACTTGAGACCACCATGGTGACTCGCAAGCAACTCACTGCACTTAGGAACTGGACTACCTGAATTTCTAATTCAGTGATGGAAGACTACTGGGTGTAGTCAAGTACTTGACTTGTCGGTGCGTGTGTCAAGATGGGATTGACCACTCTAGTTCAGGAGCTGTGTACAGTCGTATTTTAATTTAGCAAAATTTTGGACAGGATAGTCCTAGTGAGGAGTCACAGGACTGTTTGAGTTGAGCACGATTCGGATGATCTAATCAGGGTTGACAGTTTAACCCCGAGTCATCCTAAATATAGGGGTCAAAAGGATGAATTATACAATAACCATATTCACGTAGGTTCTGAGTGTTGCGATTGTGACTATTCGACCTATCCGAATATCGGGTACCATTGCTAGATGGTCACTTCGATTAGTACAGGAATTGGTTCCTGTGCTACCGGCTTTGGTTCGAACCTGCGGGGTCACACACATTAGAGGTTCCTATCTGATCTGATGGCTAGTGAAGAGTCCTAATACTCATGGACTTTGAGTCCTACATGTCTGAAACTCTATGATCGAGAATCAGGATTCTCTAATCACGAGTTTCACACATTTTGGTTAACGGGGTCAAGAGTCCCACTGATTTGGGATTTTTTGATCAGGGTTTCGTATCGATGGACTCTGATGCCCGATTGCCCATCGGATTTGGACTCAATATTTATGAGAGGTTTAATTAATGATTTAATTACTAATTAACTCAATTTGATTGAGTAATTAATTTTGGATCAAGTCCAATTGAATTGGATTCAGTTGGGTTTGACCCGATTAGGTTAAGTGTTGACCTAATCGCTAAGGTGTTTTGATCCTTGATCTGATCAGAGGTTAGGCTTAGATAATTTTTGATTTGATTAGGATTTTATTAAGTCTAATTAAGCCTAATTATGTTGGGTTTAACTTAATCTAATTGTGCCTAACCTATTTTGATAAGGTTGGTTCAATTAGGTTGAAACCACCTTTTGAATTCTCTCTCTGCACCACCTCACTCATCTGTGCCCATTTGAATTCACGAGAAATAACTTCTCATGAATTTTCTCTCACACAGAAGCCTTCCACACCCCTCCATTTGTACACCATTTGGGTTGATAAAGATGGTTGGTTGGCCATTCAAATTCAAATGAAGTTTGAATTTGAATGGGCAACTAATCCATGCACCACCTAGCCTTATCCATTTGTGCGCCATTTGCTTTACACGAAAAAGAGTTTCTCATGTAAACTCTCCATGCACAAGGGAGCCCACGCCCTTCTCTTCTCATGCCAAGAGTGGATAAGGATGGGTTGGTTGGCATTTGAATTCAAATTCGATTTGAATTCAAATGAGCAACCACCTAGCTTTATCCTCTCACGCGTTTAAGATGCATCTTGCATTGTTTTAAAAGAGATATGAAGGTGGGGCGTGCGTACGAGAATATTTTTGAGAGAGAAAAGTGGGCATGAGGAAGCTTTCTATGTGGTTTTGAAAAGTTCAAAAATTTCGAGAGGAGAGAAAAGAAAGAGAGTGGGCGCAGGATTTTCTGAGAGCACCCTAGGGTTTCTGCCTAGGGTTCGGAAAGTGAGAAAGTGAGCTATGAGTGTCGTGAGCTTGCTAGATTTTAGGGAGAGCTTCATCAACCTCTTAAGTACATCTACTAATGATCCAAAATATCTGAGAAGTCATCAGATCAAGATCGAAGGAGTTCGATAAACATCGACCGTCGAAAGGGTTCTGTAACGAACTAGCATTCGTGAGGAGCCGATCAGATCGGGAGCTTCGTGTGGATGATCCACAGAGGCCAGATACACTGTGTGTCTGTATTGCAATGATCAGACCTTTCTGATGGTGATCAGACTGTAGCAATCGACCTGCACGAAGGTAATGTGTTCTGAACACATAACAGTAAAACGTTTACTGTATAGAATTCAAAATTTTAAATTTAAATGCATGCTATATATATCATAGTTAGATCATTGTATAGGATTAATATATATTAATTAATTAGATTAATTAATAATTTTTACTGTAAAATTATAATTTTGAAAAAAATTTAAAATTACCATTTTACCCCTGCCTTGAAAATTACTTCAGATGTACCCTTACATCTCACCTGTATGCCATACCAGTATCTCCACACTCCTTGGTTAAGAGGACAACCAATCCATATGGCCTATAGCGACCCATGCTCGATAGAAACTATTGTCCTTATTAACAGCCTATCATTTGATCGTGAACAGTTTTAAGGACTAATCGATAAATCCTCTCTTTATTGAATCTAAATAGTCCTAAGGACTTCATCATAACAACGGAGTTCATTAGAAGATGAAAACATATGATAAAAATGCTAAATATATTTTATTTATTAACAAATCAATTATCATACAAGATTGCTCAACCGTCAACAGGCTGACGATTGGTTTTTGGGGCACATTTTCCAACACATATGTGTTGGATGTAGGAACTTCAGGTGCTAGATCCATAATCATATGGAGGATCTAGTTGTGCTCTAGAACTATTTGCAACTTCCAATACCATCTATCGAAGTTGGGTTTTATAAATAAGTCACTGTCAAACAGTGAATAGGACAACAGACATCTAGCTATAACTGAAAGAAAAAACTCAAGATCTCTATGTTTATGAATTGGTCAAGCCTAAAGATTTGGATTTTAGTCTAAAAGTTCTCTCACTATTTTGATCGAATTGGTAGCCTCTATCTCCAATTTAAAAAATTATCCTAATTTTTTAGCTAGTACTAGAATCCATACAGACTGCATACAAGTCTGAGGATGGCTTGGTCAACCTATATACATCTATGGATAGGTTCTTAACCAATTATTTCTTCAAATAATTTTTAGTAATTAATTTTACCACAAGTTTCATTTCAGTAGGCGATGGGCCTCTACTGAAAGTTTCGGTTAGGTCAACCCATTAACATGAACCTATTCAGTGATTCTAACTAATGAACGATCAGGTCTGAGGATGGCTCGGTCAATCCAACCATCATCAAATAGTACAATAGAGTCATCATATGATAAATGATAATTCCATCATTTTGAAAGAACACCAGACGGATGGCATCTGCAATGTCAATCGAAAAAAATAGACCCATTATCATTTATCTTAATGGGAGGCTATGATATAGTTATCCCCAAAACTAGCTCATTTTATAGACCTAATAATTTAGAAGATTTAAAAATCAATTTAGAGAAGAGATGAGAAAAGATCAACCAGTAAACTACAATCCTCCTACTGACTTCACTAAGTCATTGAATTGGATTAAGGTCATACTGATTGAACTGGCACTTCACACTGATCAACCTTAATGGTATGGATCAACTCGAATCACTGAGCGATTTAATCAAGATATAATTCATCAAATTGGTCAGGTAAGTAAGATCAGTGGGAGGGTCTACTAAGCTTACCTTAGACACCATCGAAATGGTCAGGTAAGCTGCTCCCAATTAAAAACCACCAATCAAAATACCAAACTTACCTTGGACATCAATTGATTAATTAATTTCGATTTGACCAACTTAATGATTCGGGTTCAACCACTGAGTCACAATCAAGGTCTATTTGGTCTAATCAAAGATATGGACTTGACCATCTACAACTATTGTATTAGAGAAACCCTGATTAATCTAATTCAATATTTGATTAGACTTAATCAATTTCTCTACATGGTCAATTAATTTATTGATTCTAATCTTAGGTCTAACCCAATTAAAAAGATCTGATTTGAGCTAATCCATGCCCCCATATTTTATGTAATATCATTAGATCTTAAATCACAATTCTAGATCTAATCGATTCTACACTTAATTCTCAATTAAGTTTTAGAATTAACATGGATTTAGGTTTAGATTTGAAATAATTTCAACCTTTTTATTTTATAAATAATTTATAATAAATATTATGCAAAGACTTTTTATTCTAAAACTGGATCGACTCAATCAACATTGAGCCGGCTACACAAGGAGACTAGGTCAACTCAGTTTAAAACTAAATCGGCTCGATAATTGTGTGAGCATGATTCAAAGAGTTTCAGATCTAAAAATTTTTGCATACCATTAAAATAAAATCAATCATAACACTTTTAGATCATACCTAAAATTTTGATGATTTGAGATTTTATTTTCTCATGATTAAAATAATTTTAGTCATATAGATTAGATACTTTATTTTTCATACAATTTTGTATCACATACAACAAACCTAGGGTTTCAAGATCTAAGATTTTGTAGAAAAATAACTTCTTCCTTTCACATTTTTCTTTATGGGATCTAATCACATGGCACTCCTACATGCCATAAAAGCACCCCATCGAATGAAAAGAGAGGACCTTTAAACCCTTTTTGCTCCTATGAACGGACGGTCTGATGATCAACCCAATCCAAATACTTGCTAATCAGATCATCTAATCTAATCACATATCATATATGTATGAATTTAGATCTAATCTAAATTATATCAGATCTAATTACAATTTTAGATCACATCTAAATCAGATTATAAATATTACATGCAATATAAAAAATTAGATTTTTTCAACGATCACCATAAATCAGATAACTTTTTCACAGTAAGGGGTAAACCCTACAGGACAACCTTATATCAGTTTGTGTGATCCACTATTAATTAAATTTAAATCTAAATATCACATATCAGATCTAAATAAAATTAAATTTTACATTTAATATGCATATAAATTTTGTTAAAATGAACCTAGACTTTGATGCGACTATTGATGAACGTTGACAATTTCATATATGTATTTTGAAATTTTTTCAAATAAATTATAGTAAAAGATAATTAGATTAATCAAATTAATCTAACATGCATATGATCTAATTATCAAATCAATTTTTTTTAAGATCTATGACATGATATGTTGTATATGAAATTTAAAAAATACTGAAGATAAAATCAGCATGCATGCATGTGAGCAGTAGATCACATCTACTTCAAATTTGAGTTCAAAACTTGATACCTTTATACGGATCAACGATCACCACTACTAAGAGATATGGTAGAGAGAGTCCTCATTAGTTACTTGCAGCCACACATACATCTGGCCTCTACAGAAAATCTACTCGAAGTCCCGATCTGATCGGTCTTCTCGAGAGTGCTAGCTCGTGCGAAGACCTTCTTCTTGGTTGATCTGAATTTTTTCTTCAAATCTTTGGAACCTTTTCAGAGATTGAAGATAGACTTCTAGAGGAGATAAATAGGTAAAAAAAGATGGAAAAGAAAATAATTTTTTTCTTATTTTTTTCTATCTTTCCAAACCTTGAGGACCAAAATCCTAGAAACCTGATTTTTGTGCACACCCCAAGAGAAGAAGACCCTCCTCTATTTTTCCATATCAAGAACTCATGCTCCAAGATCCTCAATGTGTAGAGAACTCTCTCTACTCTCTTACATCTTTAAAATAAAAATAAAAACCCCTTTTTATAGGTATGTAAGAAATAAGGGTGAAGAGTCCTAGAGATCATGGACTCTTGATGTGTTGTCACCCCTACTCAAAAATTTATGTCAAAACATACCAAAAAAATATGGGACACCACTTTCCATATTTTTTTATAGTGAATTAGTTCTCCAATGAATCTTCCATAAAAAACCTCCTCAAAATGTCAAACATATAAGGAGAAAAAAATAAGTTGGCATGGAGAGGTTGATTTGGATAAGAATAGACTCTCTTGATAAGGAATATTTTAAAATCTAATTTCAAAACCTTCCTTTTATCAAAACTAAATCAAGTTTTGATGTGAGATAGAGAAGGGAAAGGACTCTTTAGTGTGAAAAAATGGCATGCAAAGTGGGTTGGTGCAAAGGAGAAAAGTCCTATTCCAATTAAGACTCTTAATTTTCTTATTTGAATCCAAACTAAATCACATCTGGTTTAGTCCAAATAAAATATATGAACCTAATCTAATTAGATTCATAAATTTTTAATTAAATTTTAATCAAATTAAAAATTGATTGAATCAAAGTCCTGATCAAATTAGAGATAATTCTCTCTTAGCGATTAGATCATCTTATAATCTAATTAGGTCAAACCTAATTGAATCTAATTCAATTAAATTTTATTTAATTTTTTTTTACTCAATCAAATTAAGATAATTAATAATCTAATTATTAATTAATTTTTTATTAATTTACTAATATTTAATAAATTAATTTATTATAATTTTTACATAAGGTGAACCATCAATCGAATTGATGATTAAGCCTTTGAACGATTCTCAATCATTGATCAGCCACATGATTAGTTAGAAACTTCTTTTGAGTGTGACCCCATAGGTTCAAACCTAAGTTGATAGTATAAAAATAATTTTCTAAATTAATTAATATAACTATCTAGCAATGGTGACCCGATGTCTGGATAGGTCGAATGAAGGTGAAGCAATATTCAATAACCTATTGGCGTATGGTTACCGTATAATTCATCTCTTTGACCTTAATGCTCAAGGATGATCTAAGATTTAACTGCCAATCCTAGATAAGTCATCCATATTGTATTTCAATCTTTTTCAAATCCATCACATGGATTATCTAGGTCCAGATTTTGCTAAATTGAAATACATTGATACATTAACTTCTACTAATTCGGAGGGGTCAATCTCATCTTGACTCATGCACCGACTTGACAAGTACTTGACTGCATCCAAAAGTTTTCCATCACTAAATTAGAAACTCAATTAGTCCGACACCAAAGTATAGTGAGTTGCTTGTAAGTCATCATGGTGATCTTAGATCGGAGGGACACTTATACCCATACCCTTCGCGAGCTACCCTTGACAGCAAAGTACTCCATAGTTGGTCATGTTCGGTGATGATGTACTCCTACATCTCATCTGTATGTCATACCAGTGTCTCCACATCATTTATTTATGAGGATAACCAACGTATATGACACACAACGACCTACACTTGATATCGCTATTATCCTAGTAATAGCATATCATTTGATCGTGAATCAATTTAAGGACTACGTGATAAATCCTCCTTTATCGATCAAAGTAGTTCTAAGGACTTCATCACAATATAGGAGTTCGTTAAAGATATAACCTTGTGATAAAAAAGATCAAATAATTTTTATTATTTATCAATTCATATATATTTATAATTAGTACAATCATCAAATGATTGGCTTTAAGACATATTTCCTAATAGTCCGATACTTTTATGATAGATTGTTAGAAAAGCATAGACAAGTTGTTGATTCTTCCTGTGGTGGGACATTCATGCTCAAAAGCGAGCATGAGGCTTGACAGCTATTTGAGACCTTGAGCAAAAATTTCTTCCATTACATGTCTGCACATCTAGAGAAGCTCCCAGGTTAGGATCCAAAAGAGATGGAATAAATGAGGTAAGCCACTCCATAGACATCCACAGCAAGGTGGATGCATTATCCTAGAAAATCAATTGACTACTATAAGTTGGTCACACCACTTCCCCATCTGTACAGTCACAAGATTTTTGTATAATCTGCTCGAGTCCTACCACACTATTGGTGATTGTCCAATAGCCCATCAATTTTCTGAGCTTGTACAGGAGCAAGCCCACCAAGCCCAAACCCATACTGTTTCTAGACCAAAAAATGACTCGTACTCCAACACATATAATCCAGACTAGAAGAATCACTCAAACTTCTCTTAAAAACCACAACCTACTGTCAACCCAGCTCCCCACAGACTTAATCACTAGAGGATGCAGTTCAAGAATGCATCATACCCTCAGTATCAGAACACCCCTCAACCTTCTCCTAGCAACTATAGTTCTGATTTTGAGGAGAAGGTTCTACAAGCTCTAGCAATGATAGAAACCCACTCCTAGATGCTTCAATCTCACATGCAATCGATAGAAAAGCTAGAGTTTTAAATAAGTCAATTAGCTAATGCCATCAGTAGAAGGGAGGAAGGGAAACTACCCAGCCAATCCATAAGCAATCCTATGGGGCAGTACATGGCTAAAAGCTTGAATGGCGATGAAACTTTTCCCAAGCTAGCTAAATCTATGATGACTCTTAGAAGTGGAAAGATCTTAGAATAGCCAAAAAGCATCAATATGTCAGAAACCCAAATTCAGACCAAATTACCTGACAATAAGAGAGACTCCAAGGAGAGGGATGGACCAATTTTCCCAACACCTACACTTAGAGTTTCATTCCTAAGTGCTCTAGAAACACCTCTACCTTCAGACGAAAAGGGGGTCAAGATGAATGAAATGCTCGAACTGTTTAAACAAATCTTTATCAACCTTCTTCTTTTAGATGCCATCAAATAGATCCTGAATTATGCTAAGTTCCTGAAGGATTTGTGTACTCAGAAATACAGATCTAAAGCATACATCTCCAAGAAAATCCATCTCACTGAGCAAGCTAGCTCAGTCTTCCAATATGCCACACTACCCAAACTTAAGGATCTTGATGCCCTTATTATCTCCTGTGTTATAGGCGGCCTCACCATAAAGAAAGCTTTGTTAGATGTAGGGGTGAGTATCAACCTTCTTTCGAGCTCAATTTACGAACTTTTCAATGGAGAATTAAAACCCACGTCGATTACCTTATAATTAGCTAATAGATCTGTTAAGGGACCCCTTGGGATGATTGAGGATGTGTTGGTCAAGGTGGATGAGTTCTACTTTTCCATAGATTTTTTTATTTTAGAGATGGAATCTAGAAGCGACCCTAGCCAAATTTTAATCATTTTAGGTCGATCCTTCCTTGTAACAGCTAATGCTTGCATTTGCTGTAGGACAAGAGCCATGGACATATCATTTGGAAATAAAAAGCTAAGGTTGAATATGTTCAATGCTATCATAGGATCGCAAAGTGATGAGTTTAGTAAAGTAAATGTACTAGAAGGACTTGCAGAAGTAGCCATCCCTGTCCTATCCTTGCAAGACCTTTTGCAAGCTTATCTAGCTCATTTTGATATGGACAACTTCAACATAGATGGGTACATGAAAGAAGTGAACTATTAAAAATTATGTCTTAAAGTCAATTATTTATCTATAGATGATTGAGCTCTTTGCAATTTATATATAAATTATTACTGAATAAAAATTATTTCTGGCAAGTTCATCATTAAAGTATATCTTCTTTTAAACTCTTATGTTATGATAAAATCCTTAGAACTATAATATAATCGATAAAGAATGATTTATCAAATAGTTCTTAAACTTATTCGTGACCAGATGATATGTTATTAATAAGAGCAATAATATTTATCAAGTATAGATCATTGTGTGCCATATAGGTTGGTTGTCTTCTTAATCAAAGAGTATAGAGACATTGGTATGGCATACAGATGAGATGTTGGAGTACATCTCACCAAATAGTGACTCATCTGTGGAGCTCTCTACTGTCAAAAGTAGCTCATGAAGGATATGGACATAAGTGTCTCTTTGACCGGAGATCACCATGACGACTTACAATTAACTCACTGTGCTTTAGTACTAGACTAGTTATATTTTTTAATATAGTGATGGAAGACTACTAGGTACAGTCATATACTTATGAAGTCGGTGTTTAAGTCAAGATGGGATTGATCTCTCCAGATTACAGGAGTTAATGCATCACTGTATCTCAATCCAGTAAAATCTTGGCTAGGATAATCTATGTGATCTATCATAAAATTTTAAAAAAATAAAATACAATGTGGATGACTCATTTAGGGTTGACAGTGAAATCTTAGGTCATCCTGAGTATTAGGATCAAAGAAATGAATTATGCGGTAACCATATATGGAGATTCTTGAATGTTGCTTTCTAAATATTTGACCTATCCAGATGTCGGATATGATTGTTAGATGGTCACTTTGATTAGTATAGGAAGATGTTCCTATATTATCAGCTTAGTACTCAAACCTATAGAGTCACACACAAAATCAAACAACATAGGAAAGAATTGTCCTAATATCCATGTGTTCAATTTGGAAGTATGAGATTTGATTGAATGTAAAGATTTACTTTATTAAAAATTAAGTTATGGATCATGCAGAATTAAACACTGACTATGTGCAGCTAGCACTATACATGAGGTGTAGGTTTGATTTCGGAGATGAATTTGATCAAATCAATGATTCAAGGAATTATGAAAGATTGGATTCAAATCTTAATTATTTTAGATCAGATCTAATCTAATTAGGCTTGATTTTATTGATGCTAAATTGGGTTAATTATCTAGTTAGACTTTAATCTAAATTCTAATTAGATTAGGATTAACAGTCTTTTTGAATTTGGTTCAAATCGGATTCGAATTGAATCCAAATCTAAATCAAATTGAATTTGGTGCACTAAGCCATATTGCTCTTACATTCTCTCATCTTTTGGCCTATTAGATATATATCTGAGAAGCCAATATGACTGACATATTGTAATAAATGTAGGATATAATTTTATACTTAATATGTTGATATGATCAATAAAAAGATAAGTTTATTTTTCATTCAAGTGTGATATATCTTTGAATCATCCATGGAATTAGTTTTCGATATATATTCTCAAAGTATTAACAATTAGAGACATGTATTTAATTCTTAAATACTTTCGATCATAGGATCATCATGAGGATAGTGATCGATCTGGATAGACTGGTGCATAGATCGCTTCTTTCAGGATAGATAAGTCTCTGGTCTAGAGTGTAGAGATACTGGACGATGAGTGTGGATAGTTGTTAGAGAATAACTAGTACTGAGTGTAACCATATGAGAGATCACTTGGATCTCTATTCAATCATCAGTGATTGTCTCGATGCTGTAGTTGTGTGAATGGTCCTTTGATCTGAGATTATACTACTACTCGTAGTGAGACTTCTGGAGTTTGACTGACACATAAACATGGATATTAATGAGCCCTTGTAGTGGATGTTAGCGATAATTGGTCTATTATAGGAGTAGAGAGCACATCAAGATGGGATCTATCAACCTTGATAGAGAGGAGTAGTCCTATGAGATTTGAAAGGCTAAGTCCAAGAATCTATGGTCATAGTAATGTGATTGATGGAAAAGAGTTTTCATAGAAACCATAATTGAACTTGAGCTAATCAAATCTATCATATGACTGATATTGACGTTTGACTATTTATTCATGACCTACCATCTAGTCGGAACTCACGATAGAGAAACTGAATCACACGTTAACTACACATAGAGGTTCATTTCAGTTCTGCTGGGTTGCCACTACATACTGTTAGGTGTCACTGATGGATTGTGAGAGCTCACTAGGGTTGTTCTAGATCAATAATCCTTGATGAGTTAGAGTGAAATTGTTATGATCCATTGAAAAGAGTTTCAATGATACTTTGATAGAGATCATTGTATATCTCACTATCAAATAGAATTAAACCTATGGGGTCACACAATAGAAAGATTAGGCCTAAAATTAGCTATTGAGCTTATGCAGTGTCAATTGGGTTTAGAGAAACCAGATTGGGTTCAAGATAATCTTGCTAGCACATGGTTGGACCTAATTCTTCTTTTTATTTAAATTTTTTATTTGATAGAATAATTCAAACTTAATTACCTGCTAATAACCTACATGAATAAGATTTATTTGACTCTAATTGTTGGGTGTCTAAGATTTTGGATCATATGAATTAAGGATACAAATCTCTTATTAATTTTCTTGATAGTTATTATGGGGCACCACCTTGATTGGATCAAATTGGGCATGTCCTATGATAAGAGGGCCTTTTAATCTGATATAGGGCATCCCTTGGGTGCAAAATAGGGTGTGTTTAATTGTATGCAAGGGCTCCAAGAGTTGGTGCCTAATAGGATTCCTAATGTAAGTTAAATAACTTAAGTTATTAGAAAATCTAATGCAAGAAGGACTTGTATCATGAGATTGAATAGGATTCAATCCTCATGTCTATTTAAAGGGACCTCTCCTAAGATCTCTAGAAAATCCAACTAGTAGCCCACATGCCCCATAAGAGGTGCCCACGCCCTCTCTTCCTCTCCCTTTCTCTTCTCCGTTAGCATCCCACACATCCCACCTAGTTGGGATGTCCCACTTCTTCCTCATGCCCAAGCTATTGGGCGTCCCTCCATTGCTGATTTTTAGAGTTTGGTAGTAGCACAAAGCAAGAGAGAAAGATAAGAGAATAAGAGAAGAAGAAGATCAAGAAAAGAGATCAAGTGTTGATCACGATCCAGACTTCGTTCAGATTCAGCATACTGAATTTTTTTAGAAAATAAAATTTAATTTGAAGAGGGCTATTCCAGGCTGATCCTAAGTAGATACCCATAGAGGTCAAACACTTATGTGGCTAGAAAAAATCTCTTCTCTTCCAGATCTAGATTTGAAGAAAAGAATTGCGAAACAGGTATACGATTTAATCACAATCTGAATTTCAGCATATGTCAATTTCAGTACATGAACTAGATTCTTATGGTTTTATATTTTTATGCATGTATGATTTAGATTAAAAATATTTTAATCTTATATTCTACTGTGATGTTTAGAAAATAAAATTTTGAAACACACATGCATGCTCTTAACCTCGAATTCCAATAGTGGTATCAAAGCCATGAATTTCATATTACTAAAATTATCATCCATGTTTTGAAAAGAATTTTAAAATTTGATTTTTCTTTGATACATGAGATATATAGATAAATTTTTGAATCTAATATTCTATTTTGAATTTAATTTTAGAATATATAGTTGATATGTCAAAGCATGCATCAATCTGAATTTTCATCTAGAATTGTTTCGAGTTCATGTTCACATGATATGTAGATGCATGCATGAACCTGAAATTTTATATGACCTAATTTATAATTCATATATGAGATATGTAATTATATGTTTAAGGTCATAAAATTACTTTTGATATGATTCATGATTAGCATATGAGATATATGATATCATGTAGTAGATCTGAATTTTATTTAGATTTAATTTTATGTGCATATATGTGATATATGTTTGTACGTTAAATCTGAAAATTATTTTCATGATTTAAAATTTACTTTTATGCAAAGAATTTTGATCTAAAATTTGATCTTAAAATTTGAAATTTGTGTTTGTGCATAAGGGTTTTGGTTATAAAAAAATCAAAAGTTAGATCATGTAATAGGATTGAATCTAAGGTTTATGATTTGAACCATATGGATCTAATTCAATTAAGTAATTGATCAAACTAAGTCAAATATTAATTAGAGTTAGATCAATTAAGTTAAATAATCATGTAATTATTACTGATCAAATTGATTGAGTCCCATATGTAGAATCGATTAACCTAAGGATCTAATTTAGCTCGTTGGTTTGAGCCCGATTCATTTGAGCTAACCTGTTTGGACCAATTGACCTATTGGTGTTTAAGATAAGTAATTGAGATGTAATTATTTAATTAGTTTCATTCACTTATCTGATCAATTTATTGGTGTCTAAGACAAGCAACGGGGGGACCCCACTGATCTCCACTTATCTGATCAATTTGAAAGATTAGATCTTGAATAAGGTTACTTGGCGGTTTGGTTTAATCTATGCCAATGAGATTGGTCATATGATAACTGATTAGATGAGACATAAACCTAAATCTCTCTATAAATATTAAGTCCATAGGTCTTCTACCATTGTAGATATGCAAGCATGCTACCGACGTTGATTGTTCTCGGCTGGTCACAATGGTTCAGTTATAACAAAAATACGCAACTACTCTATTAGCAAAGAGTCACTCCAGGGTAAGGATGGGGTTGGACCCAATAACTATTAGATGAGGGACCCAATGATGGCCTTGCACCTGCTTGTGAATGGTAGGTCAGGTTTAACTAAGGGGTATGGTCAATAACTGTTAAGTAAGCCCATATGACTTAGAAACCAAGTCACTGCAACATGCTTAGAGAAGCATCTGGACAAAATGTTGCCTACGCATCAGTGTACATGTTATCAATAACTGTTAGGTGAGGTGCATGGCATCGATGGAACCACAGTATTCACTAAAATTCTTTGTCACATTAGGGTTTTCGTCTCTCCACCCCGGGAGTGTGAGAGATCTGATAAAATAGTGGAAGTCTTTTTGCATCTAAAAGTTTCTAGAGTAAATTATAAAATAAGTATAAATATGTAATTAGAATCTTTGCTCTCTAATATTTATTGTGTCAGCTTCCAACCTTCTAGCTCGAATTTTAGATATCAATTATTTAACCGAAACCAATTACATAGATTGGCTCACAAACCTAAGAATTATTTTTAATTTTAAAAAATTTAAGCAATATTTTTTATCAGGTTATTCTAAAATTAACAGCCTATCCAATCTAAAGTCAACGAGCTATACTTGATAAGTGGATGGACAATGATAATAAAGGTAGGTGCTATATATTGAAGTCCATGTTAGATGAACTTCAACATATGCATGAGCACATGTACATTGCCAACTGTTGGTGCAAAAATCCGCTTGCACCGGAGAAGCTGGAGTCGGGGAAGCCGCGGTCGCCGCCGGGACCTGCAAGGGAAGTCTAAATCGGAGGTGGGGTTGCTCCGGCAAGACCCTCCGACGCTCAAGTCAGTTCTCTGCCTCAACAAGAATGGAGTGCTCGAACGGAGAATTTAGCAGAGTTTTGGGATAAGGAAAATGAGCTTAAAGAATAACGTATCTGGGTCTCCCTTTTATAGGCGGAGGAGGCAACGGATTGATGGCGACGTTTGTAACCGCCTGGTAGTGGGCCGCCCATGATCAGGGGAACTGATTGCGAAAGATGGTGGAGCAGACACGTGGCCATCACCGCGGCCCGCCACGTGGAATTTGTTATGAGGGGTGGAGCAGCGTCCGTTGTCGTGACTTGCCAGCGGATAGGAGAATCGCATGGTATCCGTCGCAGGAGGTGGAGCAGGTTCGTGGCCGTTATTGTGGCCTGCCAGGGGATAGTGGAGCTGTGCGGAATCCGCCACAGGAAGTGGAGCAGGGCGGCGATGGTTACTGCGGCCTGTCAGGGAATGATGGAACTGCGCGGAGTCCGCCGCAGGAAGTGGAGCAGGATCGTGGTCGTTTTGGTGGCCTGTCAGGGGGCGTGGATCTGTCGATTGAAACTCGACAGCAGCCGGAACCCGATTTCTGCTGAGGTCCGGGAGAGGTCCTCCTGGCGGTTGGGGTCGTGGGTGGAGCCCTACTCCCAGGGGAGTCCGGGCGGAACCCTCTCGGAGCCGAAGTTGCGGGCGGAACCCGGCTCTCGTAGGAGTCCGGGCGGGGTCTGCTTGCGGCTGTAGTCGTTGGCGTCGGAGATGAAGCTCGGCTCCCTTAAGAGCACGGGCGAAGTCCTCCTGCGATTTGAAATTAAAGGCGAAGTCTGGCTCTCGTAGGAGTCCGGATGGAGCTTACCAGCAGTTGATACTGAGAGCGGAGCCCGACTCCCGTAGGAATCCGGTCGGAGCTGCGCTGCTGTCGGCGGTGGAGCCCGGCTCCCGTAGGAGTTGGGGCGGAGCTGCGTGCTGTCGGCGGTGGAGCCCGGCTCCCGTAGGAGTCCAGGCGGGGCTGTGCTACTCGAAGTCGGTGGTGGAGCCCGGCTCCCGTAGGAGTCCGGGCGGAGCTGTGCTGCTCGAAGTCGGTGGCGGAGCCCGGCTCCCGTAGGAGTCCGGGCGGAGCTGCGCTGCAACCAAAGTTAAAGGTGAAGTCCGGCTCCCGTAGGGGTCCGGACGAAGCTTACCAGCAGCTGATGTTGAGGTCGGAGCCCGGCTCCCGTAGGAGTCCGGGCGGAGCTGTACTGCTATCGATGGCGGAGCCCGGCTCCCGTAGGAGTTCGGGCGGATCTATGCTGATGTTGGCGGTGGAGCCCAGCTCCCGTAGGAGCCCGGGCGGAGCTGTGCTGATGTCGACGGTGGAGCCCGGCTCCCGTAGGAGCCCGGGCGGAGCTGTGCTGATGTCGGCGGTGGAGCCCGGCTCCCGTAGGAGCCCAGGCGGAGCTGTGCCGCTCGAAGTTGATTCCGTCGAGGATTTCGGCTGTGGGTATTTTATACCCAACACCAGTCCCCCCACTTCCGAGTTTGAACTTCAAGCGAAGGAAGTACACAGAGAGAAAGGTGGGTACAGTCAGAACCGTCTCTTCGAATTCTGCACACTGCCACCTCCAGATATTTTGGCATTAAATGAGCGCGTGCCGGAGTCTTTTCGAATTGGAGCGGTACGAGGGGACGCTTCAAAATCCTGTAGGTACACTGGCCTAGGTACGGCGCAATTATGGTCCTGCCAACCGTCAGCTGCTTTTAGCCGCCTGCCAGGGGGAGTGGGACACGTGTCGGGTGTGGACTGGCCTAGGGGGATTCGCGATCATTATGGCGCCGGATCCCAGGGTCTATTTAAACCCGTCCTCCCCCCTTCAGGCGTCCTACTCCATTTTTGATTTTTTGCTGGCGTCTGTCTTCTCTTCGAGAGCCTGCTCTAGTGAACGTCTTCTCGAGCCATAGGCGCCTCCTGCTTCTCGCTCCCCAGGTTCCCAGAGCAATATAGGTTAGTGCCAACCTTCTTCTTACCGCCTAGGGGCTTCTCCTCTTTTCATCACTTTTGTGTCTTCTTCTGAGTTGGCCTTCGGCGTCTCGTTCCCCTTTCGGTCTGCCTTTCTAGGATCCTTTAGGTTCTCCCTCCGGAACTGCTCAAAATGTCTTTCGACTCTTCTACCCCCGTCAGTTCTGAGAGTTCTTCTGCTTCGAACCCCCAGGTCCCTGTCTCTGCGGACGAACCCGCGTCCGGGGCAGGGCCCCGCCCGATTTTTGCACCGGGCGCCATTCCATGTTCGTCGACTCCGGATGAACTCCTTCTGATAAGGGCTCGATACGGGGTTCCTCCGGAGTATGACCTGGAGCTACCTGGCCCCTCTGACCGGGCCAGCGCTCCTCCTCTTGGTCGCTTTTGTTTGTATCAGGAGGCATTTCGTGCCGGACTCCGGCTTCCGCTTCCTGTCTTTGTTGCTGCCTTCTTCCGCTTTTTGGACATTTCTCTCGCCTCCGTGGCCCCGAATTCCTTTAGGTTCTTGATAGGGTTTCTCTCTCTCTGCCACATAGCCGAGGTCCAGCCGTCCCTCTCCTTATTCAGGCACTTTTACACTTTCAAACGCCATCCTTCAGCGAAGGACTGGTGGTACTTCTCCCCCCAGTTCGGTAAGAAGGGGTTGCTGAAGGGCACCCCTTCTTCGATTCACAATTGGAAGGAGAAATTTCTCTTTGTCTACTGCCCGACCTTGGAACTGGGCCTGCCCCCTTGGGGGTCCCTGAGGGATTCCGTCCGCTGGGCTCCCGGCCTGGAAGAAGACGACCTCCAGGCCGCCCAGAAGCTTCTAAGTTACCCCGCTCCTTCCCTTCCTAATCTTCTGAGGGAGCAACTTCTTTTCAACATCGGCCTGAGTCCTCAGGATCCAGCAAGTATTTATCTTTCCTTTTCTTGCCTTCTTCTTTATTTTTTCCTTCCCGCTCTTTTCTTCCCCTTTCTTTCTCTCTCTCTTCTTTCTTTTTTTTTTTTTTTTTTTTGACTCCAGACTTATTGGTGTCGCTTCTTTTTCTTCTTTTCTTTTCCTGCTATTTTTTTTTTTTTTTTTTTTTTTTTAGCAATGGACACCGAAGCCATGCGGATGCTCGCCAAGGCTATGAGAGCTCAGAAGAGGAAGGGCGCGACGGCCTCCGGATCGGCGAAGAGGGCCAGGGTGGAGGAGACGAGCTTGGCCGCGCCCGTCCAGGCGACCCCGGCCATCGACATTCCTTCGGATGCCGAGCCAGCGTTCCCCCGGGCCTCCTCAAGGAGCCCGCCGACTGGGGCCCCCGTTCTGGGGGCTCATCCCACGGAGGCGCCCGCTGCGGGGAGGAGGAAATCGGTGGCTCACAGGGCGAGCAGCCACCGAGCTGCTGTAGACGAGTCCGTCTGCTCCGAGGGGGGATCGGAGAACCCCTTCAATGACAAAGATCTGATCAGGCGGCTGCTCGATGGCTGCATTATGTCCGATGTCGTGGAGAGGATCGACCGCGTCGATCCCGAGCAGCGGGCTTGGGACTCTTTGGGGTCCTTCCTTGAGGTAAGCGGATGTTTATTTGCATGGTCACTCGGCCTTTGTGGTGATTCTCTTCCCGTCCTTGCAGATTGGGCACCAGCTCTTCGCCTATGTCGAGGCGTCGAGCCGCATGAGAAGGGACCTCCTTCAGGCGGAGGAGCGCCGCCAGGCCGAGGTTGCTCGCCTTCAAGCGAAGATGGCCGAAGTAGCCGCCCTCCAGGAGGCCCTGGAGAGAGAGAGGCAAGCTCGGGAAGAGGAAAGACAAGCCTGGGAGGAGGAGAGACGAAGCTTGGAGGAGTCGGTGAGGAAGGCGGAGGCCGAGGTCGTCCATTTGGTCGAGCAAACTCCGGTTCTGGTCTCAGAGGCCAGGACCCTTGCGGTGGAGGAGTTCAAGGCCTCCGCGGAGATGAGGGAACTGAACGTCCAGTTCGGCCTGGAGGCATTCACCAAGGGGTTCGAGCTCTGCCGAGAGAGGGTGGCCAGCAGATACCCCGACCTTGATCTCGACTTTCTGGAGGAGTCTGAAGATGAGGCCAGCCCTTCATCCACCGCCATCGCAGTCGCACCCCCCGCACCGAGCTCTCCACCCCCTGCCCCCGAGGTCTGAGACCTCCGATCTTGTGTCTTTCTTTTGTCGCCATATTTCCTTTCCGTTTGTCTTCAAAATTAATCAATAAAGTCGGATTTCTTATTGTGGATGGCCTCTCTTTCCCCCTCCTCCTCCTTTCTGCCTTTCTTCCTGTAATGAGCTGCATCTTCCGATGGCAGTGCCCTGCTGAAGCACTCCCCTTGCCCCTGGGGGTCCCACTGAAGTCGGCTGTCCAGCGGCTGAAAAAGGAGGTCCTCCATCTGACGAAGAAGTTGAAGAAGTCGGAGGACGAGCTCCGCAAGTCGAGAAAATGCTATTCTGAAGCCGCCGCTGAGGCCGCCCACTTCAGGAGTCTCCAAGTGAAGGCAATCATGGATTACAGCCGGAGGAAGGCGAATTCACAAAGGAGCTCGAGGAATGTAAGAAGAGCGCCAGCGACCGAACTTGGGCTCAAGAAGCCAGGATCAGCGCCCTTAAGGTGGAGCTATCAGCTGCGAAGAGGAAGATCGGCCAGCTGGAAGGAAACTCGTCCCGGCTCCTGGCACGGGTTGATGATGAACAAAAATGGTCGCAGAAGGTCTCCGACCTCCAGAAGCAACTTCAAGATGCTGAGATGAGCCACGATGTGCAGCGGGCCAGCTGGCACCGACAAACGGAAGAGTACAAAGGGAGATTCCGTCAGGCGGCGGACGAGGTTGTTCGTCTCCAGAGGCAGTTGGTTACTAGGGTGCAGCTTGCTAACGCCCAAGATATCGAAGAGCTCCTAGCCCTGAGAGGCACTGTCGAAGGGATTTCCGTCTCCCTTGGGGAGAAGACAGCCGAGCTTCAACAAGTGAAAATCCAACTGGCACTCGAGCGGAAGGCCGTCGCGGATGCAGAGGCGGAGTCCGAAGTTCTGTGGAAGCGGCATCGAGAAGCGGAGGCAGAGAGCCGACATCTTCGTCAGACGCTCCAGAATACGCTGCGGAAGAAGGAAGAACTAGAAGAAGCAGTGGAGAATCTGAGGCAGTCCTGGTTGAGGGATGGAGGTGATCACCCTAGGTCGGAGGGAGCAGGACCTCCTTAGAGTTCTTTTGTAGTCACCCCCTTTTTGTAGCTGCTTTTTTCTTGTCGTTTTGTCCCTCTTTCCCTGGTCGTCCTGGCCCTGTAGTACATATATCGAAAATGAAGAAAAAGCACTTTGTGTTACCTTGTCCGTGCGCAGCACCGATATTGTCGTCCGTTGACCCTTTCTCGTCGTTTGGCCTGTTTGGCTTAGAGGTCGTCGTGGGAAGGGGCTCTTCCCTTCCATCCGATCTCGTCATGTGGCCAAGCCTCGCCACCATTTTTAACCCTTGCTGGCGAAGTAGCGGATGGAGCCCGGCTTCCTTAGGAGTCCGGGCGAAGTCTTTCTTGGCGGCGGAACCCGGCTCCCGTAGGAGCCCGGGTGAAGTCTTCCTTGGCGGCGGAACCCGGCTCCCGTGGGAGTCCGGGTGAAGCTTTCTTGGCGGCGGAACCCGACTCCCGTAGGAGTCCGGGTGAAGCTTCCTTGGCGGCGGAACCCGGCTCCCGTAGGAGTCCGGGTGAAGCTTCCTTGGCGGCGGAACCCGGCTCCCGTAGGAGTCCGGGTGAAGCTTCCTGGGTGATGGAACCCGGCTCCCGTAGGAGTCCGGGTGAAGCTTCCTTGGCGGCGGAACTGTAGGAACCAGATCTAGGGTTTCAGGGTTAGATCTTGAAAAAGAGGGTTAGATCTTGAAACTTTTTCAAGATCATACAGCGGAAGACTAAAATAAATCAAAATTTATTTTCTAAGATCAGAAAATCTCTAGATCTAAGATCCTATTACATGATTATTACATGGTATTAAATCAGAAATTAAAATATATAAATATAGTATGAACTACATGTTGATCATATCAACATGTTTCTATACTAGCTACATCTAATGTATGTATTAAACAATAGATCAGATCTATTACCTTGCAAGTTAGACGCTCTAACCTTACTGATCCGGGCTTAAGGATGATGTTGCAAGCCGCACATGTGTCCGGCCTCTAGGAGTCATCCACACGAGCCCACGAATCTCGATCAGAAGTCCTGCTTCAAAAAATCAGCACAGTATGCTAGTACTGCGCTGATCCTTCTTTGATGGTTGATCAGGTGCCTCCTTCTTCTTGATTTGGACTCTTCTAAAGATGGAAAGTAGAAGGAGGAGTTTCAGATCTGAGACACTCTCAGGAAACTCAAGATGGAAGGAGGAAAGATATGAAAATAAAAACCCTAGAAGAAGACCCTCTTCTTCTTCACGTTTTTCTCTCTAGACACCCAAACTTGCATCTTTTATATCTCCACGACCCAAAGGTATTTCTCTCTGATTTTTGGATGGAAGAAAGGCATCTCATAACAATATCTCCCCTTAAAATTTCATGAAGAAACTCATCTTATATAGGGAGATATGATAGAGTCCTTGTCTAGGTCAAACACCTAGTCAAGGCTTATCCAAACATGGCAAGTAAAGGGACGCCCAACTCTTGAGAACCTCCTTCATATTTTCATGGATGGATCACCAGAAAAAGGTGCACAATATAAACCCTAAAAGCCACGAAAATTCCAAAAAAAAATTGGATAAATTCGGTGCAAAATTGAAAGAGTTTTGGATTTCTAAAACTCTATATCATAGAATTCGAAATCCAAACTTGTTCCTTTTAGATTTGATCCAAACCACCTTCCATGTAAGAAAGAAGAGAGGAGACCTTTTGTGAACGTGGGAGAGATCTGGGAGAGGGCTTTTGTCGCACAAAATAAGTGGAGATTGGCGTTGAATAAGAGAGAGGGCGTGGAGAAGGTTTATGTGGCGCAAGGTGGAATCCTAGTCCTACTAGGATTCTGTCTCATAACTTGTTTTAATTTGGTTTCTCAAACCAAATCAAATAAAAATTAGATCAACCCAATTAAAATAGGTCTTAACCTAATTAAGAACCTAATTTAATCAGATTAAATTAGATTTAAATCTGATTTAATTTTTTAATCAAATTAGAAATTAGATTGACCCAAGTCCTAGTTGAACTAGGACTAGTCTTTCCTTGCACTTGGCTTATCCAATAAACCAATTGGACTTGATCCAATCAAGCTCAAACCAAATCTAATTAAATCATATTTAATTAGACTTAATCTCAGCCCATTGGCTTAATCAGATTAAGCCAATTAGCAATCGAATTGCTAATCGATCCTCCTGCAACACTTGCACTGGGTTAAATGTCAATCGTATTGATTATTTAACCCTATAATGATTCTTAATCGTTGATCAACTATCCGATCGGATCATGAACTCTAATGTGTTGACCTCATAGGTCCAAACCTAAGCCGGTAGCATAGAAACAAATTCCTATACCAATCGAAGTGACCATCTAGCAATGATACCCGACGACCGGATAGGTCGAATGTGTAGAACAACATCCTTAGAACCCATGCGGATATAGTTTTCATATAATTCATCCCCTTGACCAAAATGATCATAGGACACCCCAGAGCTCAACTGTCAACTCTGATCAGGTTGTCCACATTGTATTTCAAAATATCAAATCCATCTGATGGATTATCCTGGCCAAGGTTTTGCTAAATTGAAATACAGCGACTCATTCTTCTCCAACTCTTGGAGTGGTCAATCCCATCTCGATCACACTCTGACTTCGCAAGTACTTGACTGTGCCCAGAAGCCTTCCATCCCTGAATTAGAAATTCAGTTAGTCCAGTACCAAAGCACAGTTAGTTGCTTGCAAGTCAATGAGGCGATCTCAAGTCTAAGGGACATTTATACCTATATCCCATCAGAGACATTCTCGACAGCAGAATGCTCTGGAGTTGGTCACGTTCAATGACGATGTACCCTTACATCTCACCTGTATGCCATACCAGTGTCTCCACACTCCTTGGTTAAGAGGACAACCAACCCATATGGCCTACAGCGACCTATGCTTGATAGAAGTTGTCGTCCTTATTAACAGCCTATCATTTGGTCGTGAACAATTTTAAGGACTAATCGATAAATCCTCTCTTTATCGAACTTAAATAGTCCTAAGGACTTCATCATAACAACGGAGTTCATTAGAAGATGAAAGCTTATGATGAAAATGCCAAATATATTTTATTTATTAACAAATTAATTACAATACTTGGTTGCTCAACCGTCAACAGCTTGACGATTGGCTTTTTGGGATACATTTTCCAACAACTCCCACTTGTCCTAAAGCCACTCGGCACAGTATCTAATACCCATCTTCGACTTATGGTTGTCGAACTCCTTTATTGCCAGGGCTTTAGTGAAGGGGTCAGCTAGGTTCTCCTTTCCATCGATCTTCTTAAGGTCGACGTCACCTCGATCCACGATCTCCCGGATCAGGTGGAAGCTGCGCAAGATGTGCTTCGTCCGCTGATGTGCTTTGGGTTCCTTCGCCTGAGCTATGGCACCAGTGCTGTCGCAGTAGAGCAGGACCGGACCATCGAGGGAGGGTGCTACTCCGAGCTCGTTGATGAATTTCCTCAGCCACACAGCTTTCTTCGCGGCATCTGATGCTGCGATGTACTCTGCTTCACAAACAGAGTCTGCCACAGTATGCTGCTTGGAACTCTTCCAACAGATGGCTCCACCATTCAGAGTAAAGATATAACCCGACACGCTCCTGCTGTCATCATGGTCAGATTGAAAGCTAGAGTCTGTGAACCCCACAAGTTTCAGATCTGACTTGCCATAAACCAACCATTGGTCCTTAGTATTTCTCAAATACTTAAGGATGGCTTTAAACACTTTCCAGTGATTCTCTCCAGGATCAGATTGGTATCTACTCACTACTCCTAGTGAGTATGCCACATCTGATCTTGTACATGTCATGGCGTACATGATAGATCCCATGGCTGAAGCATATGGGACTCTACTCATACGCTCTCTCTCTTCAGGAGTTGTCGGACAATCCTTCTTAGAGAGAGAAATTCCATGGCCTATCGGTAGATAGCCCTTCTTGGAATTCTCCATGCTGAACCTCTTCAGCACAGTGTCTATGTACATGGACTGGGATAACCCAAGCATCCTTTTAGATCTATCCCTATAGATCTTCATCCCTAGGATGTAGGATGCTTCACCCAAGTCCTTCATGGAGAACTGTGATGACAACCAAACTTTTATTCCCTGTAGTGCGGGGATGTCATTCTCGATTAAGAGAATGTCATCCACGTACAAGATAAGGAATACCACAACTGGACCATTTGCCCATTTATAGATGCAGGGCTCTTCTCCATTCTTAATGAAGCCATACATTTTGATCACCTTATCAAAATGCATGTTCCAACTCCGAGAAGCTTGCTTCAATCCATAAATGGATCTCTGAAGCTTGCACACCTTGGACTCATCTGTGGATGTAAACCCCTCAGGTTGTATCATATACACCTCTTCGGTCAGCTCTCCATTCAGGAAAGCTGTCTTTACATCCATCTGCTAGATCTCATAATCCAGACGGGCAGCTATTGCAAGCATTATTCGAATAGATTTGAGCATTGCCACAGGGGAAAATATCTCGTCATAGTCAATACCGTAACGTTGACGATACCCCTTGGCAACCAGACGGGCTTTATAGGTCTCCACCTTTCCGTCTGCCCCCTCTTCCTTTTGAAGACCCATTTACACCCAATGGGTTTAACCCCTTTAGGTGGGTCAACCAATGTCCATACATCGTTGACCTTCATGGACTCCATTTCGGATTTCATGGCTTCAAGCCATTTCTCGGAATCAGGTCTCTGCATAGCATCCATATAGGTGATCGGATCCTCATTATTCTCATCAAGTTCGATGGGATTACCGTCCCGGACCAAGAAACTGTAGTATCTGTCCGGCTGACGCGGTACTCTACCGGATCGCCTTAATGGTACAGGTATATTGGGCTCCGGATCTGATCTAATCATATCCGACTCAGGTTCAGCTATTGGTGTCGGTCCTTCTACCTGTTGAACTTCATCAAGTTCAACCTTAGAGGCAACGGTTCCTTCACCAAGGAACTCCTTTTCTAAAAAGATTGCCTTAAGGCTGACGAACACCTTTTGTTCATCAGCATGGTAGAAAAAATATCCTTTTGTCTCTTTGGGGTACCCTATGAATGAGCATTTGTCAGATCTAGGTCCAAGTTTGTCTGTGACTAATCGTTTGACATAGGCAGGGCACCCCCAGACCCTAAGGTGTGAAAGTGCTGGCTTACGTCCCGTCCATATCTCATATGGAGTCTTAATTACAGACTTACTTGGAACCCTATTTAATAGATAACAAGCCGATTCGAGTGCATATCCCCAGAAAGATATCGGCAAGCTAGCAAAACCCATCATGGATCGGACCATGTCTAACAGAGTCTGATTCCTCCTTTCAGACACACCATTATGCTGTGGTGTTCCTGGAGGAGTCCATTGGGAGAGAATCCCATTCTCTCCTAGATATGTGAGAAATTCACTAGAAAGGTATTCTCCTCCTCGATCAGATCGAAGAGTTTTAATACTCTTCCCAGTTTGTTTTTCTACTTCACTTCGGAATCGTTTGAACATTTCAAATGAATCCGACTTATGTTTCATCAGATAGAGATATCCATGTCGAGATAGGTCATCCGTGAAAGTTATGAAGTAGAAATATCCACCTCTAGCACTGGTGCTCATGGGTCCGCATACATCAGTATGTACTAGGCCCAAGAGCTCAGTAGCTCTCTCACCTTTTTCAGTAAAAGGTGACTTGGTCATTTTACCAAGAAGACAGGACTCACAGGTTGGAAGTGATTCACAATCACTTACTTCGAGGATTCCCTCTTAAGTCAACCTGTTTATTCTGTTCTTGTTTATATGACCTAGCCTACAGTGCCATAAGTAGATATCTGACACACTATCTAATCTAGGGTGCTTGCCAGTTGAATAGACTACATTAACAGGTTGTGATAACATATACACACCATTGTTCAAATGTCCACAAAAAATAGTAACACCATTCTCAATGATATTACAAATTTGTTTCTTTATTGAAATTTCATAATTATTTTTGGCCAGAAGGCCTACAGAAATGACATTTAAAAAGAAACTGGGACAGAAATGACAATCATTAAGAACAACGATATGGGATTCAAATACAAGTTTCAAGATTCCTAATGTTAGAACTGGAACTGGTCTTCCATCTCCAACGTTCAGGAACCTCTCGCCTTGCTCGAATCTCCTACTGACCTGCAACCCCTGCAACGAATTGCAAAAATGGTAAGGGCTACCAGTATCCAATACCCAGTCAGTTATATCACAAATAGAGAAATTGCAAGGAGTTATCATATAAATACCTTGCCCAGCAACAACTTGCTGCTTTCTCTGCCTGTTCGGGTCTAGGGAGGCAATGTACTGGGGACAGTTCCTCTTCCAGTGCCCCTGCTTCTTGCAAAAGAAGCATTCAGCTTGACTCTTATCGGGTTTGATCTTTTTGGTCTGACACTGCACAGTTGTCCTAGCCTGAACTTGCACCTTCTTTACTTTCTTCTTCTTGTTCTTCTTCCCTTTCTTAAAGGGTCGAGAACCAGAAGATGAACCTCCCACTAAGTTCACCGACTCTTTATGGAGTTGGTGATCTTTCTCAAAGTTCTGAAGTAACCCCAATAATCCATGGTAGTTTACTTCAGGCTTTGTCATTCTATAATGAGTGAGGAATGGGAGATAAGACTTGGGCAGCGAGTTCAGTATTGCATCTTTCCCAAGCTGCTCATGCAAGGGAAAGCCAAGCTTACTCAATCGTTCCATCAGCTCGATCATGTACAATACATGATCAGTGACAGAGGCACCATCCCGCATTTTGGCGTTGAAGATGGCACAACTAGTCTTGTGCCTCTCCACGTCATCGGGTATGCCAAAGGCATCCTCCAACACTTGAAGCATGTCCTTTGGCTGAGCCATCTCGAATCTGCGACTGAACTCGTCGCTCATAGCAGCTAGCATGATACAGCGCACCGTGGTCCGGTCACTGAGCCACTTCTGGTAAGTGTCTCTAACTGTTCCACGTGCATTGACAGCTGGCTCCTCAGGTGCAGGATCCATTATCACATATAGGATCCGTTCATGCTCCAGGACTATCTTCAACTTTCGGTACCAGCTACCGAAATTGGGTCCCACCAACTTATCATTGTCCAACAATGATCGGAGCGATAGAGAAGTGGCCATATTTGCACAAAGGAGAACCATAACCTAATTAGTAATTGATTCATTAAACCTAAAGATTTGGACTTTAATCAAAAGGTTTCTCCCACTATTTTATTCGACCTTCAATTCGAGGAATTATCCTAATTCCTTAGCGGGTACTAGAATCCACTTAGACTGCACACAAGCCCAACTTTGGTTGGCCAACCTATGTACATCTAAGGGTAGGTTCATAACCAATTGTTTCTCTAAACAATTTCTAGTAATTTTAATTTTGCCCCAGAAACCTAATCAGTAGGCTTTGGCCTCCACTGTAAGGATCCAGTTAGGTCCAACCATTAACATGATCATACTTGGTGTATCTAACCAACGAATGATTAAGCCCAACTTTGGTTGGCTCACCTAACCACCATTAGAGAGATACTTCCAAGTTGTCATATGATGAGTGATAATTCCATTAGTCAACAAGCACCAGGCCTTTGGGTCTGCAATGATTATTGAGTTCATGGACTCATTATCAAACACCTTAATGGGAGGCTATGACTCAGTTATCTCCATAACTTTATCATTTTAAGGACCTAATAATTTTAGAGGATTTAAATAATATAGAGGATGAAGTCAGATGAACCAGCTTATCATGATCCTCCCACTGACTTCACCAAGTCAGCTTAAGGGAGATCAGGGCTGGTCTAGGAGCACCTAAATCAGTCACACTGATTTACCTAGCTGACATGGGTCAGCTCGAATAGTCAAGTGATCCGATCAAAATATAATTTCACCAAGAGGCCAGGTAAGTTCGATCAGTGGGAGGGTCTGCCAAAGCTTGCCTTAGACACCATCAGAAATGGCCAGGTAAGCGGGCTCTCAATTAAAAACCACCGGTCTGGTTTACCTTAGACACCAACTGGTTTAATTAGTTTCGATTAGATCAACCTAACAGTTCGTGCTAGACCGCTTAGCCAAAAATCAAGTCCATTTGGTTCTCGTTAAAGACATGGACTTGACCAACTACAACTATTGTAATTGATTTAGAGAATCCTTGACCTAATCTAAGACAACAATTGATTAGATTTAGTCAATTCTCTAATTAAGTCCATCTTTAATCTAACCATAGGTCTAACCCAATTAATGGACCTAATTCCCACTAACCCATTAACCCAATGTGTTATGATTTGTGTCTTAGGTTCTTCAATTCACAATCCTAGAACCTAATCAAACAACTTCTTAATTCTTAATTAAGTTTTGGGCTGAGGGTTGGGTTCGGCTTTTCAAAAAATTATTTTCATATTTGTAAAATAATTTTACAATATGATTCTACCAATCATATTGCATGTTTGATTCATAATCAAGATGCAAGTGAAATAAACATGAAACTACTTTAGATCTAATCTAAACAGGTTCATGTAATTGAAACAATTTCAACTTTAAATAATTTCTTTGCATAAAAATTATTAACAAAGAGATTTTATTTCAGATTTAAACATCTTTTAAATCTAATAAATCATAAATTTAATCTAGATCATATCTAACAAATTTATGATTAAAGATAGATCTACACAAACTAGGACAACCTTTGCACTGTAAGGGGTAAACCTTACAGCAGGACAACCTTGCAGTTTGTGATTGATCTAAAATTTTAATTTTAGATTTAATAATCAGATTATAAATTAGATCTAATCTAAAAAATAATCTAAGCATGTATAAATAATCATGTAATAAAGAACCTGGCTCTGATACCAATTGTAGGAACCAGATCTAGGGTTTCAGGGTTAGATCTTGAAAAAGAGGGTTAGATCTTGAAACTTTTTCAAGATCATACAGCGGAAGACTAAAATAAATCAAAATTTATTTTCTAAGATCAGAAAATCCCTAGATCTAAGATCCTATTAAATGATTATTACATGGTATTAAATCAAAAATTAAAATATATAAATATAGTATGAACTACATGTTGATCATATCAACATGTTTCTATACTAGCTACATCTAATGTATGTATTAAACAATAGATCAGATCTATTACCTTGCAAGTTAGATGCTCTAACCTCACTGATCCGGGTTTAAGGATGATGTTGCAAGCCGCACACGCATCCGACCTCTAGGAGTCGTCCACACGAGCCCACGAATCTCGATCAGAAGTCCTGCTTCAGGAAATCAGCACAGTATGCTAGTACTGCGCTGATCCTTCTTTGATGGTTGATCAGGTGCCTCCTTCTTCTTGATTTGGACTCTTCCAAAGATGGAAAGTAGAAGGAGGAGTTTCAGATCTGAGACACTCTCAGGAAACTCAAGATGGAAGGAGGAAAGATATGAAAATAAAAACCCTAGAAGAAGACCCTCTTCTTCTTCACATTTTTCTCTCTAGACACCCAAACTTGCATCTTTTATATCTCCACGACCCAATGGTATTTCTCTCTGATTTTTGGAAGGAAGAAAGGCCTCTCAAAAAAATATCTCCCCTTAAATTTCATGAAGAAACTCATCTTATATAGAGAGATATGATAGAGTCCTTGTCTAGGTCAAACACCTAGTCAAGGCTTATCCAAACATGGCAAGTAAAGGGACGCCCAACTCTTGAGCACCTCCTTCATATTTTCGTGGATGGATCACCAGAAAAGAGTGCACAATATAAACCCTAAAAGCACAAAAATTCCAAAAAAAATTTGGATAAATTCGGTGCAAAATTGAAAGAGTTTTGGATTTCTAAAACTCTATCTCATAGAATTCGAAATCCAAACTTGTTCCTTTTAGATTTGATCCAAACCACCTTCCATGTAAGAAAGAAGAGAGGAGACCTTTTGTGAATGTGGGAGAGATCTGGGAGAGGGCTTTTGTCGCACAAAATAAGTGGAGATTGGCGTTGAATAAGAGAGAGGGCGTGGAGAAGGTTTATGTGGCGCAAGGTGGAATCCTAGTCCTACTAGGATTCTGTCTCATAACTTGTTTAAATTTGGTTTCTCAAACCAAATCAAATCAAAATTAGATCAACCTAATTAAAATAGGTCTTAACCTAATTAAGAACATAATTTAATCAGATTAAATTAGATTTAAATCTGATTTAATTTTCTAATCAAATTAGAAATTAGATTGACCCAAGTCCTAGTTGAACTAGGACTAGTCTTTTCTTGCACTTGGCTTATCCAATAAACCAATTGGACTTGATCCAATCAAGCCCAAAACAAATCTAATTAAATTATATTTAATTAGACTTAATCTCAGCCCATTTGCTTAATCAAATTAAGCCAATTAGCAATCGAATTGCTAATCGATCCTCCTGCAACACTTGCACTGGGTTAAATGTCAATCGTATTGATTATTTAACCCTATAATGATTCTTAATCATTGATCAACCATCCGATCAGATCATGAACTCTAATGTGTGTGATCTCATAGGTCCGAACCTAAGCCAGTAGCATAGGAACAAATTCTTATACCAATCGAAGTGACCATCTAGCAATGATACCCGACGATCGGATAGGTCGAATGTGTAGAACAACATCCTTAGAACCCATGCGGATATAGTTTTCATATAATTCATCCCCTTGACCAAAATGATCATAGGACACCCCAGAGCTCAACTGTCAACTCTGATCAGGTTGTCCACATTGTATTTCAAAATATCAAATCCATCTCATGGATTACCCTGGCCAAGGTTTTGCTAAATTGAAATACAGTGACTCATTCTTCTCCAACTCTTGGAGTGGTCAATCCCATCTCGATCACACTCTGACTTCGCAAGTACTTGACTATGTCCAGAAGCCTTCCGTCCCTGAATTAGAAATTCAGTTAGTCCAGTACCAAAGCACAGTGAGTTGCTTGCAAGTCAATGAGGCGATCTCAAGTCTAAGGGACATTTATACCATATCCCATCAGAGACATTCTCGACAGCAGAATGCTCTAGAGTTGGTCACGTTCAATGATGATGTACCCTTACATCTCACCTGTATGCCATACCAGTGTCTCCACACTCCTTGGTTAAGAGGACAACCAACCCATATGGCCTACAGCGACCTATGCTTGATAGAAGCTGTCGTCCTTATTAACAGCCTATCATTTGGTCGTGAACAGTTTTAAGGACTAATCGATAAATCCTCTCTTTATCGAACTTAAATAGTCCTAAGGACTTCATCATAACAATGGAGTTCATTAGAAGATGAAAGCTTATGATGAAAATGCCAAATATATTTTATTTATTAACAAATCAATTACAATACTTGGTTGCTCAACCGTCAACAGCTTGACGATTGGCTTTTTGGGACACATTTCCCAACAGGAACCCGGCTCTCGTAGGAGTCCGGGTGAAGCTTCCTTGGCGGCAGAACCCGGCTCCCGTAGGAGTCCGGGTGAAGCTTCCTTGGCGGCGGAACCTGGCTCCCGTAGGAGTCCGGATCTTCCATTTTGCTTGAGCCGGCACGAGGTTCTCATTATCAGCCTGGCTCGTGGGGGCCGTTAGGGCCTGTAAGGCCTCTCCCCCCTCCGGTCTAAAAGAATCGGGCCTTCAACTTTGCTCATGTCAGGACGAGGTTCTTCTCCTGTTCCTGACATGGCTGTGGGGGCACATTAGGGCGTTGCAAGGCCTCTCCCCCCATTCGGTCTAAAAGAACCGGGCCTTTGACTTTGCTCAAGTTAGGGCGAGGTTTTCCTCCTGTCCCTAACAGGGCTGTGGGGGCACATTAGGGCGTTGTAAGGCCTCTCCCCCCATCCGGTCTAAAAGAACCGGGCCTTTGACTTTGCTCATGTTAGGGCGAGGTTTTCCTCCTGTCCCTAACAAGGCTGTGGGGGCACATTAGGGCGTTGTAAGGCCTCTCCCCCCATCCGGTCTAAAAGAATCGGGCCTTTGACCTTGCTCATGTCAGGACGAGGTTCTCCTCCTGTTCCTGACATGGCCGTATTTTTGGAGGAATCATATCCAGTCATAATACATCCACGCTAGGTGGGAGGAGCATGTTAGCTAAAAAGAAAAGTAGATTCAAAGTGAAATAGTAAGCGATACATTTACAGTATTTCTGCTCCTTCTTGAGGCCCTCCAGTGATGGAGTCGATGGTCCCGATGGGCGGCCGGTCCCCGGGCTGCTCCTCCCTTTTCTGCGGTTCAGGCGGCGGGAGGGCTCTTGGCCGGTCTCTTCTATCCTCAGGCTTGCGGCGGATGAATCTGTCGAGTCGACCTCGCCGAATGAGCTCCTCGATCTCATCCTGGAGCTGGATGCATTCCTCTGTGTCGTGGCCGTGGTCACGGTGGTAGAGGTAGAACTTGTTGGGGTTGCGCTTCCCAGGGTGTGTGCGCATCCTCTCCGGCCTAGGGAGCTGCTCCCTGACCTCCATCAGCACCTGGGCCTTCGAGGCGTTGAGGGGGGCGTAGCTGCGGAATTTCCCCGACGGGGAACCCCGCCGAAACCTGTTGTCCGGGCTTCTCTGCCTGCATGCCCGGAGGGGAGTATGGGCGTGCTTATGTCCAGGAGGGGATCGGGAGCGAGGCCGGGCTTCCTTTGGCCTCTTCTCAACTGCGGGCTTACCAGAATCTCCCGCCTGACGCTCCCTCACAGTCTCTTCATCCTTCATTCTGAAGGCCTCTTCCGCTCGGGCGTATCCTTCAGCCCGAGCCAGCAGATCAGGAAAATCCCTGGGGTACTTCTTCTCCAGGGAGTATAAGAGATCATTCTTCTGAAGGCCACCTTTCAGGGCGGCCATGGCAACTGACTGGTCCAAGTTCCGGACCTCCAACGCCGTGATGTTGAAGCGGTTGACGTAGGCCCGTATGGACTCCCCTTCCCTCTGCTTGATGTTGATGAGGGATTCCGAACCTTTCCGGGGATGCCGGCTGCTGACAAAATGGGCCACGAATTGGTGGCTCATTTGATCGAAGGAGAATATGGTACCCGGCTTCAGAGTCGAGTACCAGTTCCTTGCTGCTCCCTTTAGAGTAGACGAGAAAGCCCGGCACAAGATGGCGTCAGGAGCACCGTGAAGCAGCATCATTGTTCGAAAGGCCTCCAGATGGTCAACCGGGTCGACGTCCCGTCGTAGCTTTCGAACTGGGGAAGCTTGAAATTCGGCGGGATCGGTTCCTACATAATCATTTGGGAGAAGGGAGGGTCAGTGCAAATATCCTCACCATAAGCGGGAGGCGCGTGGCGGAGTTCTTCGATCCGCCGGTTCATCTCCTGGAGCCTCCGATCCAGGAAGTCCTCTTGACTTCGAGTCTCGAGGGTCTTTGGCAGAATGGGGGCAGGGATCTTCCAGGGGTGGAGTCGTGGTCCGATTGAGGGCTCTCTACCCTCGGATTTGCCTTCCCGGGAAGGATGGGGCGGCTGGCCCAGGTGGCCCGCCCCACCGCTGGGTTCTGGCATTCCGGAGATGCCCCCTCCGGATGCGCCGACGCCTGCGGTGGCTGCTGCTGCATTGCTTGTACGGCTTCGACGAGGCCTTTGACCTGCTGCGCCAGCAAGTCAAACTGCTCCACGCCGACCGCCGTCGCCGGAGGGGGAGGAGGAGGAGGCTGAGAAATGGGAGGGGAGGCTGGAGCCTGAGATCTGGCCGCGGAGGCCGTGGACCGACGGGTGGATGCCCTGCACGGAGGCATCGGGGTCGATCTTGCGGGGGGGGATTAGGAGTGGATGGCGGAGAAACGGTCGAAGGCAGCTTCGTTGAACACTCTTTTAAGAACAAGGGTGCTGCGAAGACACAGGCCCCTTCCTCTAGCGCCAATCCTGTTGGTGCAAAAATCCGCTTGCGTCGGAGAAGCTGGAGTCGGGGAAGCCGCGGTCGCCGTCAGGACCTGCAAGGGAAGTCTAAACCGGAGGTGGGGTTGCTCCAGCAAGACCCTCCGACGCTCAAGTCAGTTCTCTGCCTCAACAAGAATGGAGTGCTCGAACGGAGAATTTAGCAGAGTTTTGGGATAAGGAAAATGAGCTTAAAGAATAACGTATCTGGGTCTCCCTTTTATAGGCGGAGGAGGCAACGGATTGATGGCGACGTTTGTAACCGCCTGGTAGTGGGCCGCCCATGATCAGGGGAACTGATTGCGAAAGATGGTGGAGCAGACACGTGGCCATCACCGCGGCCCGCCACGTGGAATTTGTTATGAGGGGTGGAGCAGCGTCCGTTGTCGTGACTTGCCAGCGGATAGGAGAATCGCATGGTATCCGTCGCAGGAGGTGGAGCAGGTTCGTGGCCGTTATTGTGGCCTGCCAGGGGATAGTGGAGCTGTGCGAAATCCGCCACAGGAAGTGGAGCAGGGCGACGATGGTTACTGCGGCCTGTCAGGGAATGATGGAACTGCGCGGAGTCCGCCGCAGGAAGTGGAGCAGGGTCGTGGTCATTTTGGTGGCCTATCAGGGGGCGTGGATCTGTCGATTGAAACTTGGCAGCGGCCGGAACCCGATTTCTGTGAGGTCCAGGAGAGGTCCTCCTGGCGGTTGGGGTCGTGGGTGGAGCCCTACTCCCGGGGGAGTCCGGGCGGAACCCTCTCGGAGCCGAAGTTGCGGGCGAAACCCGGCTCTCGTAGGAGTCCGGGCGGGGTCTGCTTGCGGCTGTAGTCGTTGGCGTCGGAGATGAAGCTCGGCTCCCTTAAGAGCACGGGCGAAGTCCTCCTGTGATTTGAAATTAAAGGCGAAGTCCGGCTCTCGTAGGAGTCCGGATGGAGCTTACCAGCAGTTGATACTGAGAGCGGAGCCCGGCTCCCGTAGGAATCCGGTCGGAGCTGCGCTGCTGTCGGCGGTGGAGCCCGGCTCCCGTAGGAGTTGGGGCGGAGCTGCGTCGCTGTCGGCGGTGGAGCCCGACTCCCGTAGGAGTCCGGGTGGGGCTGTGCTGCTCGAAGTCGGTGGTGGAGCCCGGCTCCCGTAGGAGTCCGGGCGGAGCTGTGCTGCTCGAAGTCGGTGGCAGAGCCCGGCTCCCGTAGGAGTCCGGGCGGAGCTGCGCTGCAACCAAAGTTAAAGGTGAAGTCTGGCTCCCGTAGGGGTCCGGACGAAGCTTACCAGCAGCTGATGTTGAGGTCGGAGCCCGGCTCCCGTAGGAGTCCGGGCGGAGCTGTACTGCTATCGATGGTGGAGCCCGGCTCTCGTAGGAGTCCGGGCGGATCTATGCTGATGTTGGCGGTGGAGCCCAGCTCCCGTAGGAGCCGGGCGGAGCTGTGCTGATGTCGACGGTGGAGCCCGTCTCCCGTAGGAGCCCGGGCGGAGCTGTGCTGATGTCGGCGGTGGAGCCCGGCTCCCGTAGGAGCCCAAGCGGAGCTGTGCCGCTCGAAGTTGATTCCGTCGAGGATTTCGGCTGTGGGTATTTTATACCCAACACCAACGATATATTAATTCTTCTTCAAATATTATGAGGTGATCAGAATCACACAGCACATGAGATGCGCGATGGGCAGTCAGTCTATAATCACTATTTGATAATGATCAAGGACATTAAGGAGCTTCAAAGGCTCGACACGATCATGCATAAAGAATTACTTATGGATTTGATCCTACGATCCCTTTTTAATTTATATGGATAGTTTATGGTAAACTACCATATGAATGACCTTCTTGGCATCTTATTTGGATTGGTCAAAATATTGATAATTAAAGAACCTTGAAAAGTTCAGAGGTACATACCTGGAGAGCTTAAAAAAATAAGGACACGCCTTAAGTAGGTATGTTGAAATTACTCAATACTATCCTTAAGATTTTCTTTTCTGTTAGTTGAGTTTTAGACTCTAGTATTTTTTATGCACTTTACTATAGAGTCTATGGGAAGATAGAGGGCTAAAAAAGTAACCCTTAAAATTGATAATAGGACAAGAGTTGCTTCTGTGGCCATGGGCATCTATCCTTTATGATTATCATTTGAATTTAATTCTTAGAGACAGTCTCTATCATTTATATGGTGATGCATTTGTAAACTTAATTGAGCAAGCAGTGAATGCCATTGAATCTGAGAGATCCAAAGTTGAGATAAACCTTAAGTATATGTGAAACCATAGGCTAGGTCGTATAGGAGAAGAAATGATTAACAAACTAGAGAAATATGAGCTTTTGGGCTCATTGACTGTTGAGTCATATCTAATTTATGCATCATCTTTTTGAGAAAAAATGACCAAGCTACTCTTATAGGACAAGAGGAAAAGGATCACTGAGATACTTATCTTAGTACACATTTGATGTGTGTAGTCCATTTGATGTGCTAACAAAAAGAGTTGTCTCTACTTCGTTACGTTTACCGATGATCAGTCATGGTATGGATAAGTATATGAAATACAAATCTAAAATTTTTGAAAGGTTCAAAGAATTTAAATGTAAAGTAGAGAAGCAAATCGAAAAATTTTTAAAAAAATTTTGATCAGATAGAAGATGCAATACTAAAGAAAAATTTTTTTTTGATTATCTCATAAAATGGCAAAGTTTTATATTGGACCCCTCTTAGTACATCTCAGCTCAATGAGATAATTAAGAAAAGTCATGAGACTGTATAAGATATAATCCAATCCATGATAGACATCATTGATTTATTTTATTTCTTTAGGAATATGCTTTATTTTTATGAAATTGGATTCTCTCTAAATCTATTTCTACCACATCGTATGAGATATGCTATGGTGAGAATTGAATCTTGGTTATTTCAAGGTCCAAGGATGTCCAGCTTGTGTCAAGGACAGCAGACGGATATGTTAGAGGATAGGTCTATAAAGCTCAATTCAAAGAATATCTTAAAAGAGTTTGAGATACTACTTTTTCTTTTGAAAGGATCACAATATGATTGTGACCCGTCATGCTATCTTTTTTGAAAATTATTTATTTAAGATGAAGCAGTGGGAGGAAAGTTAAGCTCGAAGAGAGTATCTTTGAAGAGCAGTGAGCCATAGGATCTAAGAACCTATTTATGATGAGCCAATATATGTATATTCCTCCTTCACCTCGTACATATAGTAGGATCTCCCATCCTCTCAAAAGGTATTTGGGTACGCTTAACAGAAGATGTAGAGAAAAATTATTTGTCATAGGAGATAGAGAATATAGAGATGATCCCAAAATCTACAACGAGATGATGTGAGACATCGACTCCAACAAAGGGATGTGAAATAGCTTTTCTAACTAGATATCTTTTGAAGATTTTCACATAGAGTAGCTTATGGATTTCACTTCTTGTGATAAGAGATCACTAAGTCTGTAATAATCTTGGAGTTGGAACATTCATTTCGATCATATGATCAAATTATTTGATCAGAAATGAGGAATTATGTGTTTCCAAAAGGATCAGTGAGAGTGTCCAATACTGACATCGATTAAAATATGATTGTTTATAGAATTCTCTATGAAAAACCTAAAGCAAGCATCCTATATTCTGAGAATATAAAAATATATAGAGATAGATGCAATTAGATGCTTGTGTTTTCACAGATAAAGTGCAGAGAGTAGATACTAAAAAGATTCAGCATAAAAATCTCGGAGAGGGATCTGCTATCCTCTTGGGCATAGATGTATGTCATGTAATGTCTTGAACTGATATAGTTAATGCTCTAAATATCATGAGCAGATATCAGTCGTATCCAGACTAAGAGCACTAGATTGCTATGAAAATATTCTTAAGTACTTGAAAAGAACTAAAGATTTGCTCTTAATTTTTAGAAAAGGATCAAAGCTAGGAGTGGGAGGATACACCAATTCAAATTTTATAGTAGAATGTTTACATCATGGGGCGTGTTCCTGTGTAATCATGTTGATATCTTGATAGGATTCTAAGTAATCGATCAATAGAAACTAAGTATATTGTAGATGTGTAGGATGCATTTTGATTCTAATATTAGTTATAGAACTGAATGTCATGCCATTAGATGCCATGACACTATACTGCAAAGATAATGGTATCATAGTCCTTGCTAAGGAGTCTAGGTGTCACCAGATATCCAATCACATAGAGAAACAGAACATGCAACTACTTCAAGTAGAAATACATAGAGGTGCAGAGAGCAAACTCTACATAAGATATGGTTAACTCACTAGTAAGTCCTTAGCTAGCCGAAGACTAAAGTCTGTCTTAAGAAGATGGGGCTTGGTATAAGGTAGATTGGCTTTAGTACAAGTGAGAGATTGTTGGATGTATGTTCTATAAGCCAATCTTGACTGACATATACTATATTACTAGGACATGATTTTGTACTTAATGGATACTTATATTGTAGCGAAAATTTAGTGCAGGGGCAAAATGGTAATTTTAAAACTTTTTCAAAATTACTATTTTATAGTAGAATTATTAATTAATCTCATTAATTAATACTAATTAACCCTACACTAAGATCTAAATATGATACAACAGCATGCATTTAAATTTGAAATTCAAATTTGAATTAGTAAACCTTCTACAGTACTGTGTTCAGAACACATCACCTTTTGCGGGTAGTCGATCACCACAATCTGATCACCGTTGGGGGGCTCTGATTATCACATCGCAGCACACAAATATCTAGCCTCTGCGGATCATCCACACGAAGCTTCCGTCTGATCAGCTCCTCACGAATGCTAGTTCGTGATTTCACCCTTTTGATGGCAGATGTTGATCGAACTCCTTTGATCGATGTGTGCTGACTTCTCGGATGCTCCAGATCATCTGCACAGTTGCTTGAGAGGCTGATGGATCTCTCCCTGAAATTTGGTGGACTCACGACACTCGTGGTACACCAATCTCACTTCCCGAACCCTAGGTAGAAACCCTAGGGTACACACCAAAAATCCTGCGCCCAATTTTCTCTCTTTTCTTTCTTTTTCTCTCGAAAGGTTTTGGACCTTCACCTCACACACAAGCCTTCCTCATGCCCCACTTTCTTTCTCTTAATTTTTTTGCACACACCCCACCTTTCTGCCATTTTTAAAACAACGTCGAACGTGTCTTATCCGCGTGAGAGGATAAAGACAAGTGGTTACACATTTGAATTCAAATCAAATTTGAATTCAAACGAAAACCAACTTATCCCTATCCTTTTGGGTGTGAGAAGAGAAGGGGCATGGATCTTTGTGTGTGGAAAATGTTTCACAAGAAACCTTTTCTCGTGTAAGTAATGTGGCGCACAAAATGGATAAGGATGAAGGGGCAAGTGATAAGTTATCCATTCAAATTCAAACATGCTTTGAATTTGAATGGCTAACTAATTATTTTATCCATCCATATGGCACACAAATGAGGGTGTGGGGAAGGGTTTTGCATGAGAAAAATTTAATGAGAAGTTTCTTCTCGTGAATTCAAATGGGTGCAAGGAAGTTGGGTGTCGCAGGGAATTTAAAACAAGATGGTTTGATTCAAATTGAGCCAACCTAGTTTAAAATAGGTTAAGCATAATTAGACTAGATTAAACCCAACATAATTAGGCTTAATTAGGCTCGATAAAATCCTAATTAAATCAGAAATTAACTAAGCCTAACCCCTGATCAAATCAGGGACTAAACCACCTTAGCGATTAGGTCAACATTTAACCTAGTCGGGTCAATCCAAACTGAATCCAATTCAATTGGACTTGATCCAAAAATAATTACTCAATCAAATTGAGTTAATTAGTGATCAAATCACTAATTAAACCTCTCATAAATATTGAGTCCAAATCCGATGGGCAATCAGGCATCAGAGACCATCGATATGAAACCCTGATCAAAGAATTCAAATTTCAAATTCAAAATTTGAAATTCAAAATTTTGACCCCGGTATCCAAAATGTATGGAACTCATGATCAAAGAATCTTAATTCTCAATCATAGAGTCCCAGACAGATAAGACTCATAATCAGCCATCAGATCAGAAAGGAACCTCTAATGTGTGTGACCTCGCAGGTTCGAACCTAAGCCGGTAGCACAGGAACTAATTCCTGTACTAATCGAAGTGACCATCTAGCAATGGTACCCGATGACTGGATAGGTCGAATAATCACAATCGCAACATTCAGAACCTACGTGAATATGGTTATCATACAATTCATCTCTTTTGATCCCTGTGTTTAGGACGACTCAGGGTTAAACTGTCAACCCTGATGAGATCATCCGAATCATGCTCAACACAATTAGTCCTGTGACTCCTCACTAGGACTTCCCTGGCTAAGGTTTTGCTAAATTGAAACATGACTGTACACAGCTCCTAAACTGGAGTGGTCAATCCCATCTTGACACACGCACCGACAAGTCAAGTACTTGACTACACCCAGCAGCCTTCCATCACTGAATTAGAAATTTAGGTAGTCCAGTGCCTAAGTGCAGTGAGTTGCTTGCAAGTCACCGTGGCGGTCTCAGGTCGGAGGGACATTTATACCCATATCCCATCGGAGCAAATTTTGACAGCAGAAATAGCTCCGGAGTTGGTCACGTTCATTGCAGATGTACCATTACATCTCACCTGTATGCCATACCAGTGTCTCCACACTCTTTGGTTATGAGGACAACCAACCCATATGGCACACAATGACCTATGCTCGATAAACGTTGTCATCCTTGGTAACAACGTATCATTTGGTCACGAACATGTTTAAGGACTAAGCGACAAATCCTCCTTTGTCGAGTCTAAATAGTCCTAAGGACTTCACCACAACACAGGAGTTCATTAGAAGATGAAACATTTGAGATGAAAGAATACCAAAATAACTTTTATTTATTTATAATTCATATACTAATACAAAAGAGCACAATCATCAACAGGTTGACGATTGGCTTTGGGACACTATTCCCAACAATCTCCCACTTGGCCTAAAGCCTATCGGTGCAGTATCTAATACCCATCTTCGACTTGTAGTCATTGAACTCCTTCACCACAATGGCTTTAGTGAATGGATCGGCCAGGTTCTCCTTTCCGTCGATCTTCTGAAGGTCGACGTCACCTCGATCCACGATCTCCCGGATGAGATGGTAGCGACGCAGAATATGCTTCGTTTGCTGGTGTGCCTTTGGTTCCTTCGCTTGAGCAATGGCTCCAGAGCTGTCGCAGTAGAGCAGAACTGGACCAACAAGGGAGGGGGCTACTCCGAGCTCGGTGATGAATTTTCTCAGCCACACCGCTTCTTTGGCAGCATCTGATGCAGTAATATACTCCGCCTCGCATACTGAATCAGCCACAGTGTGCTGCTTGGAACTCTTCCAGCAGACAGCCCCACCATTAAGGGTAAAAATAAATCCTGACACACTCTTGCTATCATCTCGATCAGACTGAAAACTAGAGTCTGTAAACCCTATAAGTCTCAAGTCCGATTCACCATATATAAGCCACTGGTCTTTAGTATTTCTTAAATACTTCAGGATGGTTTTAACAACCTTCCAGTGATTCTCTCCTGGATCAGATTGGTATCTACTCACTACCCCTAGTGAGTATGCCACATCTGGTCGTGTACATGTCATGGCATACATGATAGATCCCACTGTTGAAGCATATGGAATCCTACCCATATGCTCTCTCTCTTGAGGTGTTGTCGAACAATCCCTCTTCGAGAGAGAAATTTCATGGCCTATCGGTAGATAGCCTTTCTTGAAATTTTTCATGCTGAACCTTTTCAGCATAGTATCAATGTACGTGGACTGGGATAAGCCAAGCAACTTTTTGGATCTATCCCTATAGATCCTCATCCCTAAGATGTAGGAAGCTTCTCCCAGATCCTTCATGGAGAACTGTGACGATAGCCAAATCTTTATTCCCTATAATGCAGGGACATCATTCCCGATTAAGAGAATATCATCCACATACAATACAAGAAATACTACTACTGGACCATTAGCTCACTTATAAATGCAGGGCTCTTCTCCGTTCTTAACGAAGCCATACGTTTTGATCATCCTATCAAAACGTATGTTCCAACTCCGAGATGCCTGCTTAAGTCCATAAATGGACCTCTGTAGCTTGCACACCTTAGACTCATCTGTGGATGTAAACCCTTCAGGTTGTATCATATACACCTCTTCGTCCAGCTCTCCGTTTAGGAAAGCTGTCTTCACATCCATCTGCCAGATTTCATAGTCCAGATGGGCAGCTATCGCAAGCATAATCCGAATGGATTTGAGCATTGCCACAAGAGAAAATGTCTCGTCATAGTTTATACCATAACGTTGACGATATCCCTTGGCAACCAGACGGGCTTTATAGGTCTCCACCTTTCCGTCTGTGCCCCTCTTCCTTTTGAAGACCCACTTACACCCTATGGGTTTTATTCCTTCGGGTGGGTCAACCAATGTCCACACATCGTTGACCTTCATGGACTTTATTTGGATTTCATGGCCTCTAGCCATTTCTCAGAGTCAGGTCTCTGCATTGCATCCATGTAGGTGATCGGATCCTCATCATTTTCATCAAGTTCGACAGGATCACCATCCCGGACCAAGAAACCATAGTATCTGTCCGGTTGATGTGGTACTCTACCAGACCGCCTTAAGGGTGCATAATCAGGGCTCCGGATCTGATCTAATCAAATCCGGTTCAGGTTCAGTAACATGTGTCGGTTTTTCCACCTATCGAACTTCATCAAGTTCGTGTTGGGAAATGTGTCCCAAAAAGCCAATCGTCAAGCTGTTGACGGTTGAGCAATCAAGTATTGTAATTGATTTGTTAATAAATAAAATATATTTGGCATCTTTATCATAAGCTTTCATCTTCTAATGAACTCCATTGTTATGATGAAGTTCTTAGGATTATTTAAGTTTGATAAAGAGAGGATTTATCGATTAGTCCTTAAAACTGTTCATGACCAAATGATAAGCTGTTAATAAGGACGACAGCTTCTATCGAGCATAGGTCACTGTAGGCCATATGGGTTGGTTGTCCTCTTAACCAAGGAGTGTGGAGACACTGGTATAGTATACAGGTGAGATGTAAGGGTACATCATCATTGAACGTGACCAACTCCAGAGTATTCTGCTGTCGAGAATGTCTCTGATGGGATATAGGTATAAGTATCCCTTAGACTTGAGATCGCCTCAGTGACTTGCAAGCAACTCACTGTGCTTTGGTACTGGACTAACTGAATTTCTAATTCAGGGACGGAAGGCTTCTGGGCACAGTCAAGTACTTGCGAAGTCAGAGTGTGATCGAGATGGGATTGACCACTCCAAGAGTTGGAGAAGAATGAGTCGCTGTATTTCAATTTAGCAAAACCTTGGCCAGGGTAATCCATCAGATGGATTTTATATTTTGAAATACAATGTGGACAACCTGATCAGAGTTGATAGTTGAACTCTGAGGTGTCCTATGATCATTTTGGTCAAGGGGATGAATTATATGAAAACTATATCCGCATGGGTTCTAAGGATGTTGTTCTACACATTCGACCTATCCGATCGTCGGGTACCATTGCTAGATGGTCACTTCGATTGGTATAAAAATTTATTCCTGTGCTACCAGCTTAGGTTTGGACCTATGAGGTCACACACATTAGAGTTCATGATCTGATCGGATGGTTGATCAACGATTAAGAATCATTCTAGGGTTAAATGATCAATACGATTGACATTTAACCCAGTGCAAGTATTGCAGGAGGATCGATTAGCAATTCGATTGCTAATTGGCTTAATTTGATTAAGCTAATGGGCTGAGATTAAGTCTAATTAAATATGATTTAATTAGATTTGGTTTGGGCTTGATTGGATCAAGTCCAATTGGTTTATTGGATAAGCCAAGTGCAAGGAAAAACTAGTCCTAGTTCAACTAGGACTTGGGTCAATCTAATTTCTAATTTGATTAGAAAATTAAATCAGATTTAAATCTAATTTAATCTGATTAAATTAGGTTCTTAATTAGGTTAAGACCTATTTTAATTAGGTTGATCTAATTTTAATTTGATTTGGTTTGAAAAACCAAATTAAAACAAGTCATAAGATAGAATCCTAGTAAGACCAGGATTCCACCTTGCGCCACATAATCCTTCTCCATGCCCTCTCTCTTATTCAACGCCAATCTCCACTTATTTTGTGCGACAAAAGCCCTCTCCCAGATCTCTCCCACGTTCACAAAAGGTCTCCTCTCTTCTTTCTTACACGGAAGGTGGTTTGGATCAAATCTAAAAGGAATAAGTTTGGATTTCGAATTCTATGAGATAGAGTTTTAGAAATCCAAATCTCTTTCAATTTTGCACCGAATTTATCCAAATTTTTTTTGGATTTTTTTTGGATTTTAGGGTATACATTGTGCACCCTTTTATAATAATCCATGTATGAAAATATGAAGGAGGTGCTCAAGAGTTGGGCTCCCTTAACTTGCCATGTTTGGATAAGCCTTGACTAGGTGTTTGACCTGGACAAGGACTCTATCATATCTCTCTATATAAGATGAGTTTCTTTATACAATTTTAGGAGAAGTCAGAGATTTGAGAGTCCTTTGTACCATCCAAAAATTAGAGAGAAATACCTTTGGATTGTGGAGATATAAAAGATGCAAGTTTGGGTGTCTAGAGAGAAAAACGTGAAGAAGAAGAGGGTCTTCTTCTAGGGCTTTTTGTTTTCATATCTTTCCTCCCTCCATCTTGAGGTTCCTGAGAGTGTCTCAGATCTAAAACTCTTCCTTCTACTTTCTATCTTTGGAAGAGTCTAAATCAAGAAGAAGGAGGCACCTGATCAACCATCAAAGAAGGATCAGTGCAGTACTAGCATACTGTGCTGATTTCCTGAAGCAGGACTTCTGATCGAGATTCGTGGGCTCGTGTGGACGACTCCTAGAGGTTGGATGCGTGTGCAGCTTGCAACATCATCCTTAAGCCCAGATCAACAAGGTTAGAACGTCTAACTTGCAAGGTAATAGATCTGATCTATTGTTTAATACATACATTAGATGTAGTATAGAAATATGTTGATATGATCAACATGTAGTTCATGCTATATTTATATATTTTAATTTTTGATTTAATGCTATGTAATAATCATGTAATAAGATCTTAGATCTAGGGATTTTCTGATTTTAGAAAATAAATTTTGATTTATTTTAGTCTTCCGCTGTATGATCTTAAAAAAGTTTCAAGATCTAACCCTGAAACTCTAGATCTGGTTCCTACAATTGGTATCAGAGCCTAGATTCTTTATTACATGATTATTTATACATGCTTAGATTATCTTTTAGATTAGATCTATATTATAATCTGATTATTAAATCTAAAATTAAAATTTTAGATCAATCACAAACTGTAAGGTTGTCCTGCTGTAAGGTTTACCCCTTACAGTGCAAAGGTTGTCCTAGTTTGTGTAGATCTATCTTTAATCATAAATTTGTTAGATATGATCTAGATTAAATTTATAATTTATTAGATTTAAAAGATGTTTAAATCTGAAATAAAATCTCTTTGTTAAATAATTTTTGTGCATAGAAATTATTTAAAGTTGAAACTGTTTCAATTACATGAACCTGTTTAGATTAGATCCAAAGTAGTTTCATATTTATTTCACTTGTATCTTGATTATGAATCAAACATATAATATGGTTGGTAGAATCATATTGTAAAATTATTTTATAAATATAAAAATTATTTTTTGAAAAGCCGAACCCAACCCTCAGCCCAAAACTTAATTAAGAATTAAGAAGTTGTTTGATTAGGTTCTAGGATTGTGAATTGAAGAACCTAAGACAAAAATCATAACACATTGGGTTAATAGGTTAGTGGAAATTAGGTCCATTAATTGGGTTAGACCTATAGTTAGATTAAAGATGGACTTAATTTGAGAATTGACTAAATCTAATCAATTGTTGTCTTAGATTAAGTCAAGGATTCTCTAGATCAATTACAATAGTTGTAGTTGGTCAAGTCCATGTCTTTAACGAGAACCAAATGGACTTGATTCTTGGCTAAGCGGTCTAGCACGAACTGTTAGGTTGATCTAATCAAAACTAATTAAACCTGATGGTGTCTAAGGCAAGCTTTGGCCGACCCTCCCACTGATCGAACTTACCTGGCCTCTTGATGAAATTATGTCTTGATCGAATCACTTAACTATTCGAGCTGACCCATGTCAGCTAGGTAAATCAGTGTGACTGATTTAGGTGCTCCTAGACCAGCCCTTTTAATGGTCTCCCTTAAGCTGACTTGGTGAAGCCAGTGGGAGGATCATGATAAGCTGGTTCATCTGACCTCATCCTCTATATTATTTAAATCTTCTAAAATTATTAGGTCCTTAAAATGACAAAGTTATGGAGATAACTGAGTCATAGCCTCCCATTAAGGTGTTTGATAATGAGTCCATTAACTCAATAATCATTGCAGACCCAAAGGCCTGGTGCTTGTTGACTAATGGAATTATCACTCATCATATGATGACTTGGAAGTGTCTCTCTAATGGTGGTTAGGTGAGCCAACCAAAGTTGGGCTTAATCATTCGTTGGTTAGATACACCAAGTATGATCATGTTAATGGTTGGACCTAACCGGATCCTTACAGTGGAGGCCAAAGCCTACTGATTAGGTTTCTGGGGCAAAAATTAAAATTACTAGAAATTATTTAGAGAAACAATTGGTTATGAACCTACCCTTAGATGTACATGGGTTGACCAACCAAAGTTGGGCTTGTGTGCAGTCTAAGTGGATTCTAGTACCCGCTAAGGAATTAGGATAATTCTTCGATTTGGAGGTAGAGGCTACCAATTCGAATAAAATAGTGGGAGAAACCTTTTGATTAAAGTCCAAATCTTTAGGTTTAATGAATCAATTACTAATTAGGTTAAGGTTCTCCTTTGTGCAAATATGGCCACTTCCCTATCGCTCTGATCATTGTTGGACAATGATAAGATGGTGGGACCCAACTTCGGTAGCTGGTATCAAAAGTTGAAGATGGTCCTGGAGCATGAACGGATCCTATATGTGATAATGGATCCTGTACCTGAGGAGCCAGCTGTCAATGCACATGAAACAGTCAGAGACACTTATCAGAAGTGGCTCAGTGATCGGACTATGGTGCGTTGTATCATGCTGGCTGCTATGAGCGACGAGTTCAGTCGCAGATTCGAGATGGCTCAGCCAAAGGACATGCTTCAAGTGTTGGAGGATGCCTTTGGCACACCCGATGATGTGGAGAGGCATAAGACTAGTTTTGCCATCTTCAACGCCAAAATACGGGATGGTGCCTCTGTCACTAATCATGTATTGTACATGATCGGGCTGATGGAAAGATTGAGCAAGCTCGGCTTTCCCTTGCATGAGCAGCTTGGGAAAGATGTAATACTAAACTCGCTGCCCAAGTCTTATCTCCCATTCCTCACTCATTATAGAATGACAAAGCCTGAAGAAAACTACCACGGGTTACTGGGGTTGCTTCAGAACTTTAAGAAGGATCACCAACTTTATAAGGAGTCGGTGAACTTAGTGGGAGGTTCATCTTCTGGTTCTCAACCTTTTAAGAAAGGGAAGAAGAACAAGAAGAAGAAAGTGAAGAAGGTGCAAGTTCAGGCTGGGACATCAGTGCAGAGCCAGATCAAAAAGATCAAGCCTGATAAGAGTCTATTCTACTGGCAAGCACCCTAGATTAGATAGTGTGTCAGATATCTACTTATGGCACTGTAGGCTAGGTCATATAAACAAGAACAGAATAAACAGGTTGACTCAAGAGGAAATCCTCGAAGTCAGTGATTGTGAATCACTTCCAACCTGTGAGTTCTATCTTCTTGGTAAAATGACCAAGTCACCTTTTACTGGAAAAGGTGAGAGAGCTACTGAGCTCTTGGGCCTAGTACATACTGATGTATGCGGGCCCATGAGCACCAGTGCTAGAGGTGGATATTTCTACTTCATAACTTTCACGGATGACCTATCCCGATATGGATATGTCTATCTGATGAAACATAAGTCGAATTCATAATGAAATGTTCAAATGATTCTGAAGTGAAGTAGAAAAATAAACTGGAAAGAGTATTAAAACTCTTCGATCTGATCGAGGAGAAGAATACCTTTCTAGTGAATTTCTCACATATCTAGGAGAGAATGGGATTCTCTCCCAATGGACTCCTCCAGGAACACCACAGCATAATGGTGTGTCTGAAAGGAGGAATCGGACTCTGTTAGACATGGTCCGATCCATGATGGGTTTTGCTAGCTTGCCGATATCCTTCTGGGGATATGCACTCGAATCGGCCTGCTATCTGTTAAATAGGGTTCCAAGTAAGTCTGTAATTAAGACTCCATATGAGATATGGACGGGACGTAAGCCAGCACTTTCACACCATAGGGTCTGGGGGTGCCCGACCTATGTCAAACGATTAGTCACAAACAAACTTGGACCTAGGTCGACAAATGCTCATTCATAGGGTACACCAAAGAGACAAAAGGATATTTTTTCTACCATGCTGATGAACAAAAGGTGTTCGTCAGCCTTAAGGCAATCTTTTTAGAAAAGGAGTTCCTTGGTGAAGGAACCGTTGCCTCTAAGATTGAACTTGATGAAGTTCAACAGGTAGAAGGACTGACACCAATAGCTGAACCTGAGTCTGATATGATTAGATCATATCCGGAGCCCAATGTACCTGCACCATTAAGGCGATCTGGTAGAGTACCGCGTTAACCGGACAGATACTACGGTTTCTTGGTCCGGGATGGTGATCCCATCGAACTTGATGAGAATAATGAGGATCCGATCACCTATATAGATGCAATGCAGAGATCTGATTCCGAGAAATGGCTTGAAGCCATGAAATCTAAAATGGAGTCCATGAAGGTCAACGATGTATGGACATTGGTTGATCCACTTGAAGGGGTTAAACCCATTAGGTGTAAATGGGTCTTCAAAAGGAAGAGGGGCGTAGACGGAAAGGTGGAGATCTATAAAGCCCGTCTGATCGCCAAGGGGTATCGTCAACGTTATGGTATTGACTATGACGAGACATTTTCCCCTGTGGCAATGCTCAAATCCATTCGGATAATGCTTGCAATAGCTACCCATCTGGATTATGAGATCTGACAGATGGATGTAAAGATAGCTTTCCTGAATGGAGAGCTGACTGAAGAGGTGTATATGATATAACCTTAGGGGTTTACATCTACAGATGAGTCCAAGGTGTGCAAGCTTCAGAGATCCATTTATGGATTGAAGCAAGCTTCTCGGAGTTGGAACATGCATTTTGATAAGGTGATCAAAATGTATGGCTTCATTAAGAATGGAGAAGAGCCCTGCATCTATAAATGGGCAAATGGTCCAGTTGTGGTATTCCTTGTCTTGTACATGGATGATATTCTCTTAATCGGGAATGACATCCCCGGACTACAGGGAATAAAAGTTTGTTTGTCATCACAGTTCTCCATGAAGGACTTGGGTGAAGCATCCTACATCCTAGGGATGAAGATCTATAGGGATAGATCTAAAAGGATGCTTGGGTTATCCCAATCTATGTACATAGACACTGTGTTGAAGAGGTTCAGCATGGAGAATTCCAAGAAGGGCTATCTACCGATAGGCCATGGAATTTCTCTCTCTAAGAAGGATTGTCCGATAACTCCTGAAGAGAGAGAGCGTATGGATAGAGTCCCATATGCTTCAGCCGTGGGATCTATCATGTACGTCATGACATGTACAAGACCAGTTGTGGCATACTCACTAGGAGTAGTGAGTAGATACCAATCTGATCCTGGAGAAAATCACTGGAAAGTGGTTAAAGCCATCCTTAAGTATTTGAGAAATACTAAGGACTAATGGTTGGTTTATGGCGAGTCAGATCTGAAGCTTGTGGGATTCACAGACTCTAGCTTCCAATCTGACCATGATGACAGCAGGAGCGTGTCGGGTTATATCTTTACTCTGAATGGTGGAGCCATCTGCTGGAAGAGTTTCAAGCAGCATACTGTGGCGGACTCTGTTTGTGAAGCGGAGTACATCGCAGCATCAGATGCCGCGAAGGAAGCTGTGTGGCTGAGGAAATTCATCAACGAGCTCAGAGTAGCACTCTCCCTCGATGGTCTGGTCCTGCTCTATTGCGACAGCACTGGTGCCATAGCTCAGGTGAAGGAAACCAAAGCACATCAGCGAACGAAGCACATCTTGCACCGCTTCCACCTGATCCAAGAGATCGTGGATCGAGGTGACGTCGACCTTCAGAAGATTGACGAAAAGGAGAACCTGGCCAACCCCTTCACTAAAGCCCTGGCGATAAAGGAGTTCAACAACCACAAGTCGAAGATGGGTATTAGATACTGTGCCGAGTGGCTTTAGGACAAGTGGGAGTTGTTGGGAAATGTGTCCCAAAAAGTCAATCGTCAAGCTGTTGACGGTTGAGCAACCAAGTATTGTAATTGATTTGTTAATAAATAAAATATATTTGGCATCTTCATCATAAGCTTTCATCTTCTAATGAACTCCGTTGTTATGATGAAGTCCTTAGGACTATTTAAGTTTGATAAAGAGAGGATTTATCGATTAGTCCTTAAAACTGTTCACGACCAAATGATAAGCTGTTAATAAGGACGACAGCTTCTATCGAGCATAGATCGCTGTAGGCCATATGGGTTGGTTGTCCTCTTAACCAAGGAGTGTGGAGACACTGGTATGGCATACAGGTGAGATGTAAAGGTACATCATCATTGAACGTGACCAACTCCAGAGTATTCTGCTGTCGAGAATGTCTCTGATGGGATATAGGTATAAGTGTCCCTTAGACTTGAGATCGCCTCAGTGACTTACAAGCAAATCACTGTGCTTTGGTACTGGACTAACTGAATTTCTAATTCAGGGACGGAAGGCTTCTGGGCACAGTCAAGTACTTGCGAAGTCAGAGTGTGATCGAGATGGGATTGACCACTCCAAGAGTTGGAGAAGAATGAGTCGCTGTATTTTAATTTAGCAAAACCTTGGCTAAGGTAATATATCAGATAGATTTTATATTTTAAAATACAATATGGACAACCTGATCAGAGTTGACAGTTGAACTCTGGGGTGTCCTATGATCATTTTGGTCAAGGGGATGAATTATATGAAAACTATATCCGCATGGGTTCTAAGGATGTTGTTCTACACATTCGACCTATCCGATCGTCGGGTACCATTGCTAGATGGTCACTTCGATTGGTACAGGAATTTGTTTCTGTGCTATCGACTTAGGTTCAGACCTATGAGATCACACACATTAGAGTTCATGATCCGATCGGATGGTTGATCAACGATTAAGAATCATTCTAGGGTTAAATAATCAATACGATTGATATTTAACCCAGTGCAAGTATTGCAGGAGGATCGATTAGCAATTTGATTGCTAATTGGCTTAATTTGATTAAGCCAATGGACTGAGATTAAGTCTAATTAAATATGATTTAATTAGATTTGGTTTGGGCTTGATTGGATCAAGTCCAATTGGTTTATTGGATAAGCCAAGTGCAAGGAAAAACTAGTCCTAGTTCAACTAGGACTTGGGTCAATCTAATTTCTAATTTGATTTGAAAATTAAATTAGATTTAAATTTAATTTAATCTAATTAAATTAGATTCTTAATTGGGTTAAAACCTATTTTAATTGGGTTGATCTAATTTTAATTTAATTTGGTTTGGGAAACCAAATTAAAACAAGTCATAAGACAGAATCCTAGTAAGACTAGGATTCCACCTTGCGCCACATAATCCTTCTCCACGCCCTCTCTCTTATTCAATGCCAATCTCCACTTATTTTGTGTGACAAAAGCCCTCTCCCAGATCTCTCCCACATTCACAAAAGGTCTCCTCTCTTCTTTCTTACATGGAAGGTGGTTTGGATCAAATCTAAAAGGAATAAGTTTGGATTTCGAATTCTATGAGATAGAGTTTTAGAAATCCAAAACTCTTTCAATTTTGCACCGAATTTATCCAAATTGTTTTTGGAATTTTTGTGGCTTTTAGGGTATACATTGTGCACCCTTTTCTAGTAATCCATGCATGAAAATATGAAGGAGGTGCTCAAGAGTTGGGCGTCCCTTAACTTGCCATGTTTGGATAAGCCTTGATTAGGTATTTGATCTGGACAAGGACTCTATCATATCTCTCTATATAAGATGAGTTTCTTCATAAAAGTTTAGAGGAAGTTATAGATTTGGGAGACCTTTGTGCCATCCAAAAATTAGAGAAAAATACCTTTGGGTCGTGGAGATATAAAAGATGCAAGTTTGGGTGTCTAGAGAGAAAAACGTGAAGAAGAAGAGGATCTTCTTCTAGGGCTTTTTGTTTTCATATCTTTCCTCCCTCCATCTTGAGTTTTCTGAGAGTGTCTCAGATCTGAAACTCCTCCTTCTACTTTCTATCTTTGGAAGAGTCTAAATTAAGAAGAAGGAGGCACCTGATCAACCATCAAAGAAGGATCAGCGCAGTACTAGCATACTGTGCTGATTTCCTGAAGCAGGACTTCTGATCGAGATTCGTGGGCTCGTGTGGACGACTCCTAGAGGCCGGATGCGTGTGCGGCTTGCAACATCATCCTTAAGCCCGGATCAACAAGGTTAGAACATCTAACTTGCAAGGTAATAGATCTGATCTATTGTTTAATACATACATTAGATGTAGTATAGAAACATGTTGATATGATCAACATGTAGTTCATGCTATATTTATATATTTTAATTTTTGATTTAATACTATGTAATAATCATGTAATAGGATCTTAGATCTAGAGATTTTCTGTTTTAGAAAATAAATTTTAATTTATTTTAGTCTTCCGCTGTATGATCTTGAAAAAGTTTCAAGATCTAACCCTGAAACTCTAGATCTGGTTCCTACAGTTCGACCTTAGAGGCAACAGTTTTTTTCACTAAGGAACTCCTTTTCTAAAAAAATTACCTTAAGACTGACAAACTCCTTTTGCTCATCATCAAGGTAGAAATAATATCCTTTGGTCTCTTTTGGGTACCCAATAAAATTACACCTGTTAGACCTAGGTCCAAGCTTGTCTGTAATTAAACGTTTAACATAAGCCGGACACCCCCAAACCCTAAGGTGTGAGAGTACTGGCTTACGTCCTATCCATATCTCATATGGCATTTTGGCTACAGACTTACTCGAAACTCTATTTAGAAGGTAACAAGCCGATTCGAATGCATATCCCCAGAGGGAGATCGGCAGACCAGCAAACCCCATCATGAATCGAACCATGTCTAACAGGGTCCGATTCCTCCTTTCAGACACACCATTATGCTGTGGTGTTCCAGGAGGAGTCCACTGAGAGAGAATCCCATTCTCTCCTAGATACGTCAGAAACTCATTGAAAAGGTATTCACCTCCTCGATCAGATCGAAGAGTTTTAATACACTTCCCAGTTTGTTTTTCTACCTCATTTCGAAATAGTTTGAACATTTCAAATGATTCCGACTTATGCTTCATTAAATAGACATACCCATACCTAGATAGGTCGTCTGTGAAGGTTATGAAGTAGAAAAATCCACCTCTTGCACTTGAGCTCATGGGTCCACATACATCAGAATGTACCAGACCTAAGAGTTCACTGGCTCGCTCACCTTTTTCAGTAAAAGGTGACTTGGTCATCTTCCGAAGAAGACAGGACTCACAGGTTGGAAGTGATTCACAATCACTAACTTCAAGAATTTCTTCTTGAGCCAACCTGTTTATCCTGTTCTTATTGATATGACCTAGCCTACAGTGCCAAAGGTAGACTTCTGACACATTATCTATTCTAGAGCATTTACTGAAGTTTTGAACCACATTAACAGGCTGTGATAGTAAGTAAATTCTATTATTTAATTGTCCAACAAATATTATAACACCATTCAAAATAATATTGCAAATATTTTCTTTTATTAAAAAATCATAACCGTACATGGCCAAAAGGCCTACAGAAATAATATTTAATAAAAAACTTGGACAATAGTGACATTCACTCAGAATTACATACGAGAATTGATTACAAGACTCATGATTCCTAAAGCTAGAACTGGAACTTTGCTTCCATCTCCAACGTTCAGGAACCTCTCGCCTTCATCAAATCTCCTACTGACCTGCAGACCCTGCATCGAATTACAAATATGATAAGGGCTTCCGGTATTCAATACCCAGGCAGTAGTATCACAAATTGAAAAGTTGCAAGGAGTTATCATATAATTTCCTTGCTTCTTCTTTGGCCTGTTCGGATCCAGGGAGGCAATGTATTGAGGACAGTTCCTCTTCCAATGCCCCTGCTTCTTGTAAAAGAAGCACTCCGCCTGCCTCTGGTCGTGCTTGCACTTCTTGGTCTGACCCTGTGCTACTGTCCCAGCATGAGATTGCACCTTCTTATTTTTCTTCTTCTTGTTCTTCTTCCCCTTCCCAAAGGGTTGACGATGAGAAGAAGACCCTCCCACTACATTCACCAACTCCTTATGGAGTTGGTGATCCTTCTCAAAATTCTGCAGCAACCCCAACAATCCGTGGTAGTTTACTGCAGGCTTTGTCATTCAAAAATGAGTAAGGAATGAGAGGAAGGACATGGGCAAGGAATTAAGGATCGCATCCTTACCGAGCTGCTCATGCAGAGGAAAGCCCAATTTACTTAGACGCTCAATCATCTCGATCATGTACAGTACATGATCAGTGATTGAGGCCCCATCCCTCATCCGAGCATTGAAAATGGCACAACTAGTTTTGTGCCTTTCAACGTCGTCAGGCGTGCCAAAGGAGTCGTTCAATATTTGAAGCATCTCCTGTGGCTGGGCATTCTCAAACCTTCGGCTGAACTCGTCATTCATTGCTACCAGCATAATACATCGAACGGTGGTGTGGTCATTGAGCCACTTCAAGTAAGTGTCTCGGATTTCCTTACTAGCGTTCGTAGCTGGCTCCTCAGGTGCTGGATCCGTTACTACATAAAGGATCCGCTCATGCTCAAGGATGATTTTCAATTTTCGATACCAGCTATCGAAATTGGGTCCCATGAGCTTGTCATTATCTAATAATGACCGGAGCGACAGGGTAGTGGCCATAGCTGCTTAAAGGAAAACGAGACCTCTATTAGTACATAAATTAATACTAAAGATTTGGACTTTAGTCTAAAGTTTTTCCCAATATTTTTATGAACTGGTAGCCTCATCCTCCAATTAGAAGAATTACTTTAATTCCTTAATGGGTACTAGAATCCACACAGACTACACACGAGCCCAACTTTGGTTGGTCAACCCATGTGCATCTATGGGTAGGTTCTTAACCAGTTGTTTCTTTAAACAACTTCTAGTAATTGATTTTGCCCCAGAACCTAATCAGTAGGCTTTGGCCTCCACTGAAAAGATCTGGTTAGGTCCAACCATTAACATGACTTAATTTAGTGAATCGGACCAATAAATGATCAGGCCCGACTTTGGCCGGCCAACCTAACCACCATCAGAAAGACTCAATCAAATTATCATATTATGAATAATAATTCCATTAGCCAATGAGCACCAGGCCTTTGGGCCTCCAATGATCATTGAACTAATGGACTCATTATCATTCACTTAATGGGAGGCTATGACTTAGTTATCATTATAACTTAATCATTTTAGGGACCTAATAATTTTGAGAATTTTATTAAAGAATAGTAGAGAAGAAATCATCCAGCCAATTTCAATCCTCCCACTGACTTCACCAAGTCAGATTAAAAAAAGAATTTAATTAAAGCTGGCATTAGGAGCACCTAAATCAGTCACACTGATTTACCTAATGACATGGGTGAGCTCTAATCACCAAGTGATCTAATCAAAATCTAACTTACCAGATTGGCCAGGTAAGTGAGATCAGTGGTGGGAATTTGCCATTAACTCGTCAATGATCGAATCAATGCGAGTAGCTCCCACTTAAGAACCACTGGTCAAAACTGCCGAACTTACCTTAGACACCAACCGATTCATTAGTTTTAATTTTGATCAACTTAGTAAATAGGGCTCCACCGCGTAGCCATGAATTAAGTCCATCTTGGTCTAGTTAAAGACATGGACCCATTCAACTACAACTATTTAAGTTGAGTCTAGAGTATCCTTGACCTAATCTAATTCAACTTTTGATTAGATTTGACCAATTACTCCATTTAGTCCATTTTTTAAGCTAACCTTAGGTCTAACCCAATTATGGACCTAATTCATCTAACCCATTGACCCATAAGTTTATGCAATTGTCTTAGGTCTTAATTCACAATTCTAGACCTACTAGACAACACTTAATTCTTTTGATTAAGTACTTGGGCTGATGGGTCAGGGTTTGGCATTTCGAAAATAATTTTCAAATTTTGAAAGATTTTATTTTTTGTTCACCAAATGTGTTGACTTATTTCACAAACGGATCAGCACAATTCATAAACAGCAATCCTATTGCTCATTTCATAACAGAAAATAACTCAAAATAAATCATAATTTTTTTTTAGATCTAATCTAACACATTCATGATAAATTTTATAATTAAGTCCTTTCGCTGCTTCATCGGCATGGGATATAATTGCATCGGCACCCCTACTGCCATAGGAGACCCCATCGAATGGGAAGAGAGGGCCTTTAAACCTTACTTTTCTCCTATGATCGGACGGCCATGGCAACCAATCCAATTAGATTACTTGCTACTTGGATCAAGTATATCTAAATATACCAATTTCAAAATTTAAATTTCAAATTTCAAATTTCAAATTTTAAATTTTAAATTTCAAATTTGAGATTTCAACCAAATTTCAAATTTTGAATTTCCAATCTTTGAATTTTAAATTTTGAATTTTGAATTTCAAATTTCAAATTTCAAATTTCAAATTTCAAATTTCAAATTTGAGATTTCAACCAAATTTCAAATTTCAAATTTTGAATTTCAAATTTGAAACTTCTAACAAATTTTAAATTTCAAATTTCAAATTTCAAATTTTTTTTTTGAATTTTAAATTTTGAATTTTGAATTTCAAATTTAAACTTATAGATTACACCTTAATCTACGCATGCATATGTATATCATATTCTAGAACCATGCTATGATACCATTTGTAGCAAAAATTTAGTGCAGGGGCAAAATGATAATTTTAAAACTTTTTTAAAATTACTATTTTATAGCAAAATTATTAATTAATCTCATTAATTAATACTAATTAACCCTACACTAGGATCTAAATATGATACAACAGCATGCATTTAAATTTGAAATTCAAATTTGAATTAGTAAACCTTTTACAGTACTGTGTTTAGAACACATCACCTTTTGCGAGTAGTCGATCACCGCAATCTGATCACCGTCGGGGGGCTCTGATCGTCACGTCACAGCCACACAAATATCTGACCTCTGTGGATCATCCACACGAAGCTCCCGTCTGATCAGCTCCTCACGAATGCTAGTTCGTGATTTCACCCTTTTGATGGCAGATATTGATCAAACTCCTTCGATCGATGTGTGCTGACTTCTCGGATGCTCTGGATTGTTTGCACAGTTGCTTGAGAGGCTGATGGATCTCTTCCTAAAATTTGGTGGACTCACGACACTCATGGCACACCAATCTCACTTCCCGAACCCTAGGTAGAAACCCTAGGGTACACACCAAAAACCCTGCACCCAATTTTCTCTCTTTTCTTTCTTTTTCTCTCGAAAGGTTTTGGACCTTCACCTCAGACACAAGCCTTCCTCACACCCCACTTTCTTTCTCTTAATTTTTCTGCACACACCCCACCTTTCTGCCATTTTTAAAACAACATCGAACGTGTCTTATCCGCGTGAGAGGATAAAGATAAGTGGTTACACATTTGAATTCAAATCAAATTTGAATTCAAACAAAAACCAACTTATCCCTATCCTTTTGGGCGTAAGAAGAGAAGGGGCGTGGCTCTTTGTGCATGGAAAATGTTTCATGAGAAACCTTTTCTCGTGTATGTAATGTGGCGCACAAAATGGATAAGGATGAAGGGGCAAGTGATAAGTTATCCATTCAAATTCAAACATGTTTTGAATTTGAATGGCTAACTAATTATTTTATCCATCCATATGGTGCACAAATGAGGGCGTGGGGAAGGGTTTTGCATGAGAAAAATTTCATGAGAAGTTTCTTCTCGTGAATTCAAATGGGTGCAAGGAAGTTGGGTGTCGCAGGGAATTTAAAACAAGATGGTTTGATTCAAATTGAGCCAACCTAGTTTAAAATAGGTTAAGCACAATTAGACCATATTAAATCCAACATAATTAGGCTTAATTAGGCTCAATAAAATTCTAATTAAATCAAGAATTAACTAAGCCTAACCCTTGATCAAATCAGTGACTAAACCACCTTAGCGATTAGGTCAACATTTAACCTAATCGGGTCAATCCAAACTGAATCCAATTCAATTGGACTTGATCCAAAAATAATTACTCAATCAAATTGAGTTAATTAGCGATCAAATCACTAATTTAATCTCTCATAAATATTGAGTCCAAATCCGATGGGCAATCAGGCATCAGAGACCATCGATATGAAACCCTGATCAAAGAATTCAAATTTCAAATTTAAAATTTGAAATTCAAAATTTTGACCCCGGTATCCAAAATGTGTGGAACTCATGATCAGAGAATCCTAATTCTCAATCATAGAGTCCTGGACAGATAAGACTCATAATCAGCCATCAGATCAGAACGGAACCTCTAATGTGTGTGACCCCGCAGGTTCGAACCTAAGCCGGTAGCACAGGAACCAATTCCTGTACTAATCAAAATGACCATCTAGCAATGGTACCCGACGATCGGATAAGTCGAATAATCGCAATCGCAACATTCAGAACCTACGTGAATATGGTTACCGTATAATTCATCCCTTTTGACCCTTGTATTTAGGATGACTCAGGGTTAAACTGTCAACCCTGATGAGATCATCCGAATCGTGCTCAACTCAATTAGTCCTGTGACTCCTCACTAGGACTACCCTAGCCAAGGTTTTGCTAAATTAAACATGACTGTACACAGCTCCTAAACTGGAGTGGTCAATACCATCTTGACACGCGCACCGACAAGTCAAGTACTTGACTACACCCAGCAGCCTTCCGTCACTGAATTAGAAATTCAGGTAGTCCAGTGCCTAAGTGCAGTGAGTTGCTTGCAAGTCACCGTAGCGGTCTCAGGTCGGAGGGACATTTATACCCATATCCCATCGGAGCAAATCTTGACAGCAGAAATAGCTCCGGAGTTGGTCACGTTCAGTGTAGATGTACTATTACATCTCACCTGTATGCCATACCAGTGTCTCCATACTCTTTGGTTATGAGGACAACCAACCCATATGGCACACAATGACCTATGCTCGATAAACATTGTCGTCCTTGGTAACAACATATCATTTGGTCGCGAACATGTTTAAGGACTAAGCGACAAATCCTCCTTTGTCGAGTCTAAATAGTCCTAAGGACTTCACCACAACACAGGAGTTCATTAGAAGATGAAATATTTGTGATGAAAGAATACCAAAATAACTTTTATTTATTTATAATTCATGTACTAATATAAAAGGAGCACAACCGTCAACAGGCTGACGATTGACTTTGGGACACTATTCCCAACATATATTATCACTCATATTTTATGTGTCCATGAATCATCCAAGGAATTAACAAGATGATGACACATATTCTCAAAGAGTTGAGAATTTGAGATATGTGTCATTGATAGTTAATTTCTAAATTACTCCTGATCATAGGATCATCATGGAGATGGTGATTGATCCAGATAGATCGATGCACGAATCGTTTTCTTCGGATAGATGAGTCTCGAGTTTGTGGTATAGTGATACTGGAGCGAGAGTACAGATGGTTATTAGAGAATAACTAGCATTGAGCGTGATCCACACGAGAAGTCACATGGATGTTTACTCACTCGTTAGTGATTTTTTTGATGCTGTAGTAATATGACTAGTCCTTTGACCTGTGGTGCTATAGCTGCTCGCAGTGAGGCTGCTCGAGTTTGACTGCACATAAACATTGACCCAATGAGTCTTTATAGTGGGTGTTGGCGATAGTTGGTTCACTGTAGGAGTAGGATGCGCACCTAGATAGAATCTATCGACCCTAGAAGAAGGGAGTTGCCCTATGGAATTTAAAAAACTGAGTTCTTAAGTCTATGGCCATAGCAATGTGATTGATGGAAAAGAGTTTCTATGAGAATCACATATGGACTCGAGCTAATTGAATCTATCATATGATCGATGATGAGGTTTGATAATTTATCCATGACCTGTCATCTGGTCAGGACTCAAAATAGAAGGACTGCATCATACATTAACTGCACCTAGAGGTTCATCACTTTTTATTCTGCTGGGTTGCCACTACATAGTGCTTAGTGTCACTAGTGGATTGTGAGACCTACGGACATCATCTCGATGATCGATGATTTTTGATGGATAGAGTTGGAATGATTCCTACCCATTGAAAGAAATTTTAATAATATTGTGATAGAGATTATAATATATCTCACTATCAGATGGAATAGAACCTATAGGGTCACACACAAAGAAACTTTTGACTGATCAGATGGTTGAATTACAATTATGAATCATGATAGGATTTAATTATCAATTTGATTGATGATTAATCTAATGCAAAAGTTATAATTAAGTAACTCACTAAAGAGTTAGTGAGTTATAGGAGAATTAATTAACAATTGGATTACTAATTGGCTCAATTTGATTGAGCAATGGGGCTTGCATCAAGTCTAATTGAATTAGATTCAATTTAACTTGACATGGATTTGATTTGATCAAACCTAATTAGATTATGAGATACCAAATTATATGGAAGAATAATTTCTTATTTGATTAAGATTTGGGTTTAACCTAATTCTTAATTAGATTAAGATTTAACTAAGAGGTTTTAGAATTCCTATTTGGACTAGGAATCCTCCTCTAATTAGGTGACATCTAATTTCTAATTGGATTAAATTTTAATTTAAATAGTTTGGGCTCCTAATCAGATTAAGATTTTAATCTATTTGGATCTATTCAAGTTCTAATATGATTAGTATTGATTAGAGTTTTATTTATTTTAAATCAGCCACCTAAAGAGGAGTCCTAAGTGGTTAGGACTCTACCTCTCCTTGCACCATTATGAAACCCCATAAGGATGCCACATATACCCAACGCCTCTCTTCTCCTTTTGCGTGTAAGAATTCATGGAAAACTCTTTTTCTCTGTGACCTATATGGGTGCAAAAAGGAGATAATATTTGGGTGGCATCATATGCAAGAGTCCTAGGATAGTTGGACTCTTATTTCCTACCTAAAACCTAACTCTCTTCCTATTTAAACATATGATAAGAAAGGGGCAGCAACCAACCTGATGAACATCAGATTTTGGAAGCCAAAACACAAGAGGCAAGTGTGGAAACATAGGAGAAGAGAAGGCACAGCATCAAGGGAAGGGGTGAGGTTTGTTTTGCCTAGATCTCTTCTTTCTTACAAACAACCAATGGTTGGTTGTTTGGGTCTTCTCTCCCTCTTTTGTCCAAGTTTGGACATGGATTTTTTTTTCTCCTCTTTGTCCAAGAGTTGGACATATATTCTTAGATCTCTAGCGTAGAGATCATGTGTATGGGTTTTAGAAAGAAAGAAAAGAAAGTGTTCTTCTCATGATCTCTAGCATAGAGATTGTCATCCTCCTATTCTCTTCATCTTCTCTAAGAGAGTCTTGAGAGAAATGAAAAGTTTTCAACCATCAAGATACGATCTCTGTAAGGAAGCTAGCACCCCAATGAGATCAAGAAGCTTTTGATCAGATCAAAGTCTCGTGTGGATATCCGTAGAGGTCAGATACTTGTGCAATTTCAAGGGACCTTCAGAAGACATCCACGATCATCAATTCGCGGTGTAGATCGACCCGTGCCAAAGTATAAAGATTAGATCTTTTCTATTTATTTTTCTCTATTTAATTTTTGTATCTGAATCTTATCTCACATATATAGATCTTATTTTATGATTTTTAGATTTGATCTTATGCATGCTTAGATTAAATTAGATTTAATCTAAATTTTAATTTTTGCTGTATACTTATTTTTAAATTTTTGCATGCATGAAACCATAAAAATCTAACAAAGTCATCATTGGCTGTTTCACCTTTTCTTTTAAAAGGTGACTTAGTCATCTTACCAAGTAGACAGGACTCACAAATTGGCAATGATTCACAATCATCTATCTCAAGGATACATTCCTTGATCAACCTGTCAATCCTACTCTTGTTCATATGACCAAGCTTACAATGCCAAAGGTAGGATTCATTGATATTATCTAATTTAGGATATTTACTGGATGTGTACATTACACCAACAGACCATGACATTATGTATATATCATGTTTTAATTATCCACATATAATTATAGTATCATTTATAATGATATCACAAAAATCATCCTTTATTATAAACTTGAAACCAAATTTGGCCAAAAAGCCTACAGAGATAGCATTCATCAAAAAGAGGAACAATAATGATAATCATCTAATATGACACTACTAGACTCGAAGACAAGCTACAAAGCTTTCAAGGCCAGAACTGGAATAAGACTTTCATCTCTAACATTAAGGAATCGCTCGCCCTCTCGAAACTTCCTACTTACTTGTAGTCTCTACAATAAATTACATATATTAATCAGACTTTCTATATCTAATACCCAGATAGTAGTATCACAAATAGAAAAATTACAAGATGTTATCATATAAGTACTTTGTGAAGTAACCGTTTGCTTCTTCCTCTTGTTCTTAGGCCTGTTTGTGTCTAGGGTGGCTATATAAGTAGGATAATTCCTCTTCCAATGATCCAGCTTCTTACAGAAGAAGTATTTTGCCTAGCTCTTATCAACTTTTGATGTTTTACTCTGCTTAAGATCGGTGGCATGAGATTTTTGCACCTTCTTCTTCTTTCCTCTTCTAGAGGATCGACGACCTGCTGATTAACCTCCCACTAAATTCATCAGTTCCTTCTATAGCTGGTGATCCTTCTCAAAAGTCTGTAGTAATCCTAGCAAATCATGGTAGTTCATTACAAATTTTATCATTCTGTAATGACTGAGAAAGGATAGATAGGATTTCGGTAGTGAATTGAGAATAGCATCCTTGCCTAACTGTTTATGCAATGAAAAGCCAAGTTTGCTCAGACGTTCAGTCTGCTCAATCATGTTCAGTACATGATCGGTGACTAAAGTCTCCTCTCATATATGGGCATTGAACACTGCACAGGAGATTTTATGTCTCTCCGCATCCTCAAAGGTGCCAAAGAACTCATTCAACATTTGAATGATCTCTTCAGACTGTGCATCCTCGAACTTATAGCTAAGTTCATCATTCATAGCTGCCCTCATCACACAATGCATAGTCATTTGATCATTCAGCCACTTCACGTAAGTGTCTCTCATGACACGAGGAGCATTTGCAACAGATTTTTTAGGTGCCTCATCCATAAGGATGTACAAAATCCTCTCATACTCTAAGACAATCTTCAACTTTTGATACTAGCTATCAAAGTTGGGTCCGATGAACTTGTCGCTATCCAACAGCGAACGGAGGAACAATATGTTGGCTATAACTAAAAGAAAAAATACAAGTCTATTAGTATATGAATTACTTTTTAATTTCAAAGACATGGACTTTAGTCTAAAGGTTCTCTCACTATTTTAACAAATTGGTAGCCTCTTCCTCCAACTCGAAGAATTATATTAATTTCTTAGTGGGTACTAGAATCTACAAAGCCTATATTCGGGTCCGAGTGTGACTCGGCCAATCCTAGTGCATTCATGGGTAGGTTCATAATCAATTATTTCTCAAAACAACTTCTAGCAATTAGATTTTGCCCCAGGCATCCCTTCAGCAGGTGTGTGGTGCCTCCACTGAAAATCTTAATTAGATCCAATCACTAATATGACAATATCAAGTGCATTCAACAAATGGATGTTCAGACCTGAGTGTGGCTCGACCAACCTGAGCATTGATCTAAAGGTATAACATGATGGTCATATAATGGATGATAATTCTAATACGTAATAGACATCAGGCATGTGGCACCTCCAATGCCTATTTAGAATATTGGACTCATTATCACGTACCTTAAAGGGAGGCTATGAATAAATTATTTCATAACTGTATCATTTTATGGACCTAATAATTTAGAAATTTTGATTTCGTTGACCTAAGAATAAGAGAAGTTTACCTGCAAGTTGTAAATCCTTCCACTGCTTCATCAAGTCATATAGAGGAGTAAACACAAGCTGGTCTAAAGACACCTAAATCAGTCACACTGATTAACCTTGATGGCATGGGTCTGCTCGAATCGACTAGTGATCTAATCAAAACATAATCTATCTTATCAATCAGGTAACTGAGATCAGCAGGAGGGATATGTCGTTAACTCGTCATAGATGCATCTAGGTGAGTAGCTTCCAATTAAAAATCACTTGATCAAATCTGCCAAACTTACCTTAGACACTAACTGGTTAATTAGTTTCAATTTGGTCTACCAGAAGATTCAGGCTCAATGACGGAGCCATGATCATAGTCCATTTATTAGAGTCAAACACATGGACTTGATCAAATTTTAATTGTTGAGATTGATTTAGAGAAATTCTGATCTAATTTAATTCAATACGATTAGATTTAACCAATTTCTCTACTTGATCCATATATATTTCTAACCCTAGGTCTAACTCATTAGAAGAACCTGATTCAAGCTAACCCTTTAGTCATCGATTTATATGATATCTTAATGATCTTTAATTCTCAAATCTAGATTATTCAAATTTAATTCAAAATTAAGTATGTGAAATGTGTGTTTCAGTCTGTAGAACTATTCTATCAGGATTTCAAGTGAAGCATACCATATATTTTAATTCATAAAAATAAATTTTTATAATATTTTAATAATTAAATATGCATAGGTATAATCTAAACTTCATACATACATCTCATACATCATGATAATTTTTAGATCAATACTAATTACGTCTTATGTAACATGCTATTCAGATTCTAAAATAATTTTATAGCTAAATTTATCTTATTATAATGAATCATAAATCACTTTAGATCTAATCTAAATATATTTATGATTAAAATAATTCATAAAAATCTGTTCATTTTTTTTCTTCATGAAATTGGATCACAATGACACTCCTACACACATAAGAGAACCTATCGAATAGGCAAAAGAGAGATTAATCTCTTCGATCTCTTATGATCGAATATTTTGGTGATCTCATCAATCTGAGTACTAGGCTACTAAGATCTAAAATCTATTTTCATAAGCAATCACCTCAATATATAATTTTTGATAAAATAGTTTATGTTCTTCATGTTCTTATCAATCATGTTCTTCATCTAACCTAATTAGATTTGATACATCATATACACCATATCAGATCTGAAATATATCTCATACCAATTATAAAATATTAATTTTATATTTGATGTCATATAAAAAATTAATTAGATACAAACATGAATGCATAAGGATTAAATTTTTGATTAAATCTATTTTGGTGTAGTGCTGAATTTCATTAGAGTTTAAATTTAAATATCCATCAAAATAGATCCAATTCATATATAAAATAAGTCGAACTTCTTAATAAAAATAATAATATTAAAATTTTATTAAAATAAATTTAAAATAGATTTAATTCATATTGTTATTTCATCAAAAAATCAGTAATAGCAAAATTCTGTTATAACAAACTTATAACAATCTTAATCAATCATTGATTAGAATCATCTAATCCAATCAAAATCAGATCAAAAATTTTATTTAAATAAATTTAAATTAAATTTAATATCTAACATAAAATTTTAATTATATATTGTTGGTGCAAAAATCCGCTTGCACCGGAGAAGCTGGAGTCGAGGGAGTCGCGGTCGCCGCCGGGACCTGCAAAAAAAGTCTAAACCGGAGGTGGGGTTGCTCCGGCAAGATCCTCCGACGCTCAAGTCAGTTCTCTACCTCAACATGAATGGAGCGCTCGAACAAAAATTTTAGTAGAGTTTCTAGGTAAAAACAAGAGCTTATGGAATAACGTATCTGGGGTTCCCCTTTTATAGGCGGAGGGGGCAACAAACTGATAGTGACGCCTGTAATCGTCTGGCAGTCGGTCGTCCATAGTCAGGAAAAGTTTATTGCGGAGAGTAGTGGGGTGGACCCGTGGCTATTACCGGGGCGTGCCACGTGGAGTCTGCCACGAGAAGCGGAGCGGCGTCCGTTGTCGCGACCTGCCAGAGGATAGAAGAATCGCGCGGTATCCGTCGCAGGAAGTAGAGCAGGACCGTGGCCATTATTACGACCTGCCAAGGAGTGATGGAGCTGCATGGAATCCATCGCAGGAGGTGGAGCAGGGTCATGGAGTGATGGAGCCACGTGGAATCTGCCGCAGGGAATGGAACAGAATCGTGGCTGTTACTGCAGCGCGCCAGGGGGCGAAGGTCTGTCGGCTGAAGTCCGGCTAGAGTGTCTGGCGGAGAGAGTAGTTAGCCATCTGTCCAAGAGGAGCTCGAAATCCAGCTTTCGCAGGAGTTCGGATGGAGTCTTCCTTCAGTCACTGCCGGGGGTGGAGCCCGGCTCTCGTAGGAGCCCGGGCGGAGCTTACCAGCAGTTGAAGTTGGTGACAGAGCCCGGCTCCCGTAGGAGTCCGGGCGGAGACTTCCTGTAGTTAAAGTCAGGTGCGGAGCCCGGCTCCCATAGAGTCCGAACGGAGCTTACCAGCGGTTGAAGTTGGTGACGGAGCCCGTACCCGTAGGAGTCCGGACGGAGTCCTCCTTGCGATCGAAGTCATGGACGGAGCCCGGCTCCCGTAGGAGTCCGGGCGGTTGAAGTTGGTGACGGAGCCCGGCTCCCATAAGAGTCTGGGCGGAGACCTCCTTGCGGTCGAAGTCATGGACGGAGCCCGGCTCCCGTAGGAGTCCAGGCGGTTGAAGTTGGTGACGGAGCCTGGCTCCCGTGGGAGTCCGAGCGGAGTCCTCCTTGCGGTCGAAGTCGCAGACGGAGCCCGGCTCCCGTAGGAGTCCGGGCGGTTGAAGTTGGTGACGGAGCCCGACTCCCGTAGGAGTCCGAGCGGAGCCCTCCTTGCAGTCGAAGTCGTGGACAGAGCCCGGCTCTCGTAGGAGTCCGGGCGGTTGAAGTTGGTGATGGAGCCTGGCTCCCGTGGGAGTCCGGGCGGAGTCCTCCTTGCGGTCAAAGTCATGGATGGAGCCCGGCTCCTGTAGGAGTCCGGGCGGAGTCTTCCTGCAGTTAAAGTCAGGTGCAGAGCCCAGCTCCCGTAGGAGTCCGGACGGAGCTTACCAGTGGTTAAAGTTGGTGATGGAGCCCGGCTCCCGTAGGAATCCGGGCGGAGTCCTCCTTACGGTCGAAGTCGTGGATGGAGCCCGGCTCCCGTAGGAGTCCGAGCGGAGTCTTCCTGCTGTTAAAGTCAGGTGCGGAGCTCGGCTCCCGTAGGAGTCCAGACGGAGCTTACCAGCGATTGAAGTTGGTGACGGAGCCCGGCTCCCGTAGGAGTCTGAGCAGAGTCCTCCTTACGGTCGAAGTCATGGATGGAGCCCGGCTCCCGTAGGAGTACGGGCGGAGTCTTCCTGCAGTTAAAGTGAGGTGCGAGCCTGGCTCCCGTAGGAGTCCGGACGGAGCTTACCAGCGGTTGAAGTTCATGACGGAGCCCGGCTCCCATAGGAGTCCGGATGGAGTCCTCCTTACGGTCGAAGTCGTGGACGGAGCCCGGCTCCCGTAGGAGTCCGGACAGAGTCTTCCTGCAGTTGAAGTCAGGTGCAGAGCCCAGCTCCCGTAGGAGTCCGGACGGAGCTTACCAGTGGTTGAAGTTGGTGATGGAGCCCGACTCTCGTAGGAGTCTGGGTGGAGTCCTCCTTACGATCGAAGTCATGGACGGAGCCCGGCTCCCGTAGGAGTCCGGGCGGAGTCTTCCTGCAGTTAAAGTCAGGTGCGGAGCTCGGCTCCCGTAGGAGTCCGGACGGAGCTTACCAGTGGTTGAAGTTGGTGACGGAGCCCGGCTCCCGTAGGAGTCCGGGCGGAGTCCTCCTTACGGTCGAAGTCATGGACGGAGCCCGGCTCTCGTAGGAGTCTGGGCAGAGTCTTCCTGCAGTTAAAGTCAGGTGCGGAGCCCAACTCCCGTTGGAGTCCGGACGGAGCTTACCAGTGGTTGAAGTTGGTGATGGAGCCCGACTCCCGTAGGAGTCCGGCGGAGTCTTCCTTACGGTCGAAGTCATGGACGGAGCCCAGCTCCCGTAGGAGTCCAGGCGGTTGAAGTTGGTGACGGAGCCCGGCTCCCATAGGAGTCCGGGCGGAGTCCTCCTTGCGGTCGAAGTTGTGGACGGAGCCCGGCTCCCGTAGGAGTCCGATCGGTTGAAGTTGGTGATGGAGCCCGGCTCCCGTGGGAGTCCGGGTGGAGTCCTCCTTGCGGTCGAAGTCGTGGATGGAGCCCGGCTCCCGTAGGAGTCTGGGTGGTTGAAGTTGGTGATGGAGCCCAGCTCCCGTAGGAGTCCGGGCGGAGCCCTCATTGCGGTCGAAGTCATGGACGGAGCCCGGCTCCCGTAGGAGTCTGGGCGGTTGAAGTTGGTGACGGAGCCCGACTCCCGTGGGAGTCCGGGCGGAGTCCTCCTTGCGATCGAAGTCATGGACGGAGCCTGGCTCCCGCAGGAGTCCGGGTGGAGTCTTCCTGCAGTTAAAGTCAGGTGCGGAGCCCGGCTCCCGTAGGAGTCCGGACGGAGCTTACCAGCGATCGAAGTTGGTGATGGAGCCCGGCTCCCGTTGGACTCCGGGCGGAGTCCACCTTACGGTCGAAGTCATGGATGGAGCCCGACTCCCGTATGAGTCTGGGCGGAGTCTTCCTGCAGTTAAAGTCAGGTGCGGGGCCCGACTCCCGTAGGAGTCCGGACGGAGCTTACCAGCGGTTGAAGTTGGTGATGGAGCCCGACTCCGTAGGAGTTCGGGCAGAGTCCTCCTTACGGTCGAAGTCATGGACGGAGCCCGGCTCCCGTAGGAGTCCGGGCGGAGTCGTCCTGCAGTTAAAGTCAGGTGCGGAGCCCGGCTCTCATAGGAGTCTGGACGAAGCTTACCAACGGTTGAAGTTGGTGACGGAGCCCGGCTCCCGTAGGAGTCCGGGCGGAGTCCTCCTTACAGTCGAAGTCGTGGATGGAGCCTGGCTCTCGTAGGAGTCCGGGCGGAGTCTTCCTGCAGTTAAAGTCAGGTGCGGAGCCTGGCTCCCGTAGGAGTCCGGACGGAGCTTACCAGCTGTTGAAGTTGGTGACAGAGCCCGACTCCCGTAGGAGTCTTGGCGGAGTCCTCCTTACGGTCGAAGTCGTGGATGGAGCCCGACTCCCGTAGGAGTCCGGGCAGAGTCTTCCTGCAGTTAAAGTCAGGTGCGGAGCCCGGCTCCCGTAGGAGTCCGGACGGAGCTTACCAATGGTTGAAGTTGGTGACGGAGTCTGGCTCCCGTAGGAGTCCAGGCGGAGTCCTCCTTACGGTCGAAGTCGTGGACGGAGCCCGGCTCCCGTAGGAGTCCAGACGAAGCTTACCAACGGTTGAAGTTGGTGACGGAGCCCAGCTCCCGTAGGAGTTTGGGCGGAGTCCTCCTTACTGTCGAAGTCGTGGACAGAGCCCGGCTCCCATAGTAGTCCGGGCAGAGTCTTCCTTCGGTTGAAGTCGGGGACGGAGCCTGCAAGGGTCAATCCCGCTGAGAACTTCGGCTATTGGTATTTTATACCCAACACCAGTCTCTCTACTTTCGAGTTTGAATTTTAAATGAAGAAAGTACAGAGAGATTGGCATAGCCAAAGTTGTCCCCTCGAATCCTGCGCACGACCGCCCCCAGATATTTTGGCATTAAATGTGCGCGTGCTGGAGTCTTTTCGAATCGGGGCGATACGAAGGGACCCTTCAAAATTTTTGCTGGTACACTGGCCCAGGTACGGCGCAATAATGGCCCTGCCAACCGTCAGCCACTTTTAGCCACCTTCCGTGGCGAGTGGGACATGTGTCGAGCACTGCCGGCCTAGGGGGATTCACGATCATTATGGCGCCGGATCCCAGGGTCTATTTAAACCCGTCCTCCCACCTTTAGGGGCCCTATTCCGCTCCAAAGTTCTACCAGTATCTGCCCTTCCTTCGAGAGTCCCGTTTCGATTGGCATCTTCTCGGGCCATAGGCACCCTTCGAGTCATCCCTATCCTTGCCCCTCTGCATCCCTCTGAGCGATCTAGGTTAGTCCCAGAACCTTCATCTTTCTTCCCGCCACTTAGGGGCCTTTTCTTTGCCATTTTTTTCTTTTTCTATTGTATTCCTTTGAGTTAGTCTCCTCTGGCCTCCCGTCCTTTGTCCTGTCCATCTTCTTTGGGATCTGTAGAGTCTTCATTCAAAGTTATTCAAAATGTCTTCTGGCTCTTCCGCTCCCAGCGGTTTCGGGAGTTCTTCCGCCTCAACCCCCCAGGTCCCTCGTTCTGTAGATGAACCCGCATCTGGGGCTGGGCCTCGCTCGATTTTTGCGCCGGACGCCATTCCATGCTCTCTGACTCCGGATGAACTCCTTCTGATAAGGGTTCAGTATGGAGTTCCTCCAGAGTATGACCTGGAGCTGCCTGGCCCGTCCGACCGGGCTAGCACTCCCCCACCCGATCATTTTTGCCTGTATCAGGAGGCATTTCATGCCGGACTCTGGCTTCCGCTTCCGTCCTTTGTTGTCATCCTCTTCCGCTTCTTAGACATCTCTTTGGCTTCTGTTGCTCCGAATTCTTTTAGGTTTTTGATAGGGTTTCTCTCCCTTCTGTCCGTCGGGCCCCCAGCCTGGGGGAGGATGACCTCCAAGCTGCCCGGAAGCTTCTCGCCTATTCCGCCCCTTCCCTTCCCAACCTTCTGAGGGAGTAATTTTTGTTCAACATTGGCCTGAGCCCCCAGGATCCTGCGAGTACTTCATCTTTTCCTTTCTCTTCTTTTTCTCCTGTCCTTCTTCTTTCTCTTTTCTTTCTCTTTCTTCTTTTTTTTTTGTGCCACTCCTTTTTCATTCTATTACTGATTTCTGATCTCTCTTCTCTTTCTTTTTCTCTTTTTTCTCTCTTTTCTTTTTTTTTCTTTTTTTTTTTTAAGGAATGGACGCCGAAGCAGCACGGATGCTTGCCAGGGGCCTCAAGGCCCACAAAAGAAAGGGTGCCGCGGCCTCCGGATCGGCAAAGAGGGTCAAGGCGGAGGAGTCGAGCTTGGCCGCGCCCATCCAGGCGGCTCCAGCGATCAACATTCCCTCAGACGCCGAACCTACGGCCCCCCGGGCTTCTTCGAGGAGTCCACCGATTGGGGCTACCGTTTCGGGGGTCCACCCCATGGAGGCGCCCATAGTCGAGAGGGGGAAGAGAAGGAAGTCGGTGGCCCGCAGGGTGAGTAGCCGCTGAGCCACCGCAGATGAGTCCCTCTATTCCGAAGAGGAGCCGGAGAATCCCTTTAACGACAGGGACTTGATCAGGCGGTTGATCGACGGCTGCATCCTGCCCGAAGTCGTCGAGAGGATCGACCACACCGATCCTGAGCAGCGGGTCTGGGACTCCCTAGGGTCCTTCCTCGAGGTAAACAAATCTTCTTTTAACCGGCCATTCGGCCCTTGTTCTGATCCCCTTATCGCCCTTGCAGATTGGGCACCAGCTCCTCGCCAATATCGAGGCGACGAACCGGGCGAGGAGGGATGCCATCCAGGTGGAGGAGCACTGCCGGGCCGAGGTCGCTCGCCTTAAAGAAAAGGCAGCCGAAGTAGTCACCCTCCAAGAGGCCCTGGAAAGAGAGAAACAAGCCCGGGAGGAGGAGAAGCAGACCTTGGAGGAGACGGTGAGAAAGGTGGAGGCCGAGGTCGCCAACTTGGCTGAGCAGATTCCAGTCCTGGTCTCAGAGGCCAGGGTCCTTGCGGTAGAGGAATTCAAGACCTCCGCGGAGATGAGGGACCTGAACGTTCAATTCGGCCAGGAGGCATTCATCAAGGGGTTCGAGCTCTGCCAGGAGAAGGTGGCCAGTAAATTTTTGGAGCTCGACCTCAGCTTCCTGGGTGAGGAGTCTGAAGACGAGGCCAGTCCCTCACCCGCTACCACTGCTGCCGCAGCCCCCCTTCCAGGGATGCCGAGTTCTCCAACCCCTGCCCCTGAGGTCTGACACCTCCGACCTTGTATTTTTATTTTACCATAATTTTTCTTTTCCTTTTTGTCTTCAAGAATCATCCAATCAATAAAGTTGAATTTCTTGTCGTGGGTGGCTTCTCCCTCCTCCCTTTCTTCTCTCTGCCTTTCTTTCTGTGGCGAGTCATGTCTTGACGCTTTTGCCTTCCGATGGCAGTGTCCTGCAGAAGCACTTCCTCTGCCCCTGGGGATTCCGCAGAAGTCGATGATCCAGTGGCTGAAGAAGGAAGTCCTTCACTTGATAAAAAAGTCAAAGAAGATGGAAGGCGAGCTTCGCAGATTGAGGGAGGGTCATTCTAAAGCTATCGCGGAGGCCACCCACTTTCGAAATCTCCACGTGAAGGAGATCATGGAGTATAGCCGGAGGAAGGCGGACTTCGTGAAGGAGCTTGAGGAATGCAAAAAGAGCGCCAGTGGCCGAATTTGGGCTCAAGCTGCCAAGATTAGCGCTCTCAGGGTGGAACTGTCAGCTGCGATGGAGAAGATCGGCCAGCTAGGAGGAAGTTCATCCCGGCTCTTGGCCCGAGCCGATGGTGACCGGGAGTGGTCGAAGAAGGTCTCCGACCTTCAGCAGCAGCTTCAGGACGCCGAGGTGAGCTACGACGTGCATTGGGTCGGTTGGCGCAGTCAGGTAGAGGAATATAAAGGGAGACTCAGGGTGGCGACCGACGAAGTCGCCCATCTTCAGAGGCAGCTGGCTGACAGGGCTCAGCTGACTTCTGCCCGGGATTCCAGTAAACTCCAATCCCTGAGAGGAACCATCGAAGGGCTTTCTGTCACCCTTGGGGAAAGGATGGCTGAGCTGCAGTAATTGAAGATCCAGCTGGCATACGAGCAGCAGGTCATCACGAACGTGGAGGCAGAATCTGAGGTCCTGAGAAAGAGGCATCGAGAGGTGGAGACCGAGAGCCAGCGACTTCGTCGAGCGCTCCAGGATGCGCTGCTGAAAAGGAGAGAGCTGAAAGAAGAAATTAAGAATCTAAGGCAGTCCTGGATGAGGGGTGGAGCAGATAATCCTAGGTCGGAAGGAGAAGAGCTTCCCTAGGGCTCTTTTTATCCTTCTGTCTTTTCATGTATACATTTTCCCTTTTGTCATTTTGCTTTTCTTCCTTTGGCCTTCTGGGCTTTGTGGTGTATATTTCGCAAATGGAATGAAAAAGGGATTTTGTGTTACCTCGTCCGCATATTGTATTAAATTATCATCCGCCGAACTTCTCCTGTCATTCGATTTGTCTGATGTTGACGTCGTTGGGGGGTACCCAGTCATCGATGCGCTGGTTTACTTTCCTCATCGTTCACGGCCGCAGGCTCGAGCTTGGTGGTCCGAACTCCACATTGCTTTGGAGACGTCACTGTCTTCTTGACCTGTGTCGAGAGCCTTCTTAGAGGTCGGGGGTGTTTGGTAGGAACTTTCCGTCTTTGTTGGGATGAGGTTCCTTAGGTCTTTGGCGTGGTTTGTCCTTCATCTGTTTCCGACGTTGCTCGTCGCTCTTCCTCTTTAATTTCTCTCCTCTTCTCCGAGTGAGGGCCCCTCCATCACCTTTTGCGGGGTTGCGTAGGAGTGTGAAGGTGCCGCTGAGGGGCCTTTCCCCTTTATCCGATCTTGTCGGGCGACCTGGCTTCGTCACTGTCAGGGCGAGGTTCTCCTCCTGTTCCCAACGGGGCCGCAGGGGCACATAAGGGCCATTGCAAGGGTCTCTCCCCCATCCGATCTAAAAGAATCGGGCCTTTGACTTTGCTCATGTCAGGATGAGGTTCTCCTCTTGTTCCTGACATGGCTGTGGGGGCACGTTAGGGCATCGTAAGACCTCTCCCCCCATCCGGTCTAAAAGAATCGGGCCTTTGACTTTGCTCATGTCAGGACGAGGTCCTCCTCCTATTCCTGACATGGCTGTGGGGGCACATTAGGGTATTGTAAGGCCTCTCCCCCCATCCGGTCTAAAAGAACCGGGCCTTTGACTTTGCTCATGTCAGGATGAGGTTCTCCTCCTGTTCCTGACATGGCTGTGGGGGCACATTAGGACGTTGTAAGGCCTCTCCCCCCATCCGATCTAAAAGAACCGAGCCTTTGACTTTGCTCATGTCAGGATGAGGTCCTCCTCCTGTTCCTGACATGGCTGTGGGGGCACATTAGGATGTTGTAAGGCCTCTCCTCCCATCCGGTCTAAAAGAATCGGGCCTTTGACTTTGCTCATGTCAGGACGAGGTTCTCCTCCTGTTCCTGACATGGCTGTGGGGCCACATTAGGGCGCTGCAAGGCCTCTCCCCAATCCGATCTCAAGGTAATCAGACTTTCATTTTAGTTATGTTAGGACGAGGTTCTCCTCCCGTTCCTAACATAACTTTGTTTTAATTGTTTGAAGGGGTTATACCCAGTTGTGACAAATCTATGCCAAACGGGGAGAGCATGCCAAGTCAAAAGGAATTTAGATTCAAGGCAAAATCGTAAGCGATACATTTATAGGTTTTTCGAGTTCCATGGTTGTGGGAGGTCTGTTCCTCCTTGAGGCCCTCTGGCGATGGAGTCGATAGTCCCGATTGGAGGCCCATCTCCGGGCTGCTCCTCCCTCCTTGGCGGCTCAGGTTGCGGCAGGGCCCTTGGTCGATCTTCTCTACCCTCGGGCCGACGTCGGATGAACCTGTCGAGTCGACCTCGCCGGATGAGCTCCTCAATCTCGTCTCAGAGCTGGATGCATTCCTCCGTGTCGTGGCCGTGGTCGCGGTGGTAGAGACAGAACTTGTTGGGGTTGCGCTTCCTGGGGTGTGTATGCATCCTCTCTGACCTAGGGAGCTGCTCCCTGACCTCCATCAGTACCTAGATCATCGAGGCATTGAGGGGGGCGTAGTTGCGAAACCTCCCCGGTGGAGAGCCCTGTCGAACCCCGCGATCCAGACTCCTCTGCCTGCATACCCTGGGCGGAGTATGGGCACGCTTGTGCCCAGGAGGGGATCGAGAATGCGGTCGAGCTTCCCTCGGCCTTTTTTCGACTGTGGGCTTACTCGAGTCTCCCACCTGCCGCTCTCTCGTGGCCTCCTCATCCTTCATTTTGAAGGCTTCTTCTGCTCGGGCGTACCCTTCAGCCCGAGCCAACAAATCAGCAAAATTCCTGGGGTACTTCTTCTCCAGGGAGAATAAAAGGTCATTCTTCTGAAGGCCGCCCTTCAGAGCGGCCATTGCGACTGATTGGTCCAAGTTCCGGACCTCCAGTGCCACGACGTTGAAATGGTTGATGTAGGCCCAGATGGACTCCCCGTCTCTCTACTTGATATTGATGAGGGACTCCGAACCCTTCCAGGGGCACCGGCTGCTGACAAAATGGGCCACAAATTGGTGGCTCATCTGATCGAAGGAAAAGATGGTACCCGGCTTCAGAGCCGAGTACCAGTTTCTCACCGCTCCCTTCAAGGTGGATGGGAAAGCTCAGCATAGAATGGCATCGGGAGCACCGTGAAGCAGCATCATCGTCCGGAAGGCTTCCAGATGATCAACCGGGTCTGAAGTCCCGTCGTAGCTTTCGAACTGGGGGAGCTTAAAGTTTGGCGGGATCGGTTCCTGCATGATCATTTGAGAAAAGGGAGGGTCAGTGCAAATATCTTCACCATAAGCGGGGGGAGCATGGCGGAGTTCTTCAATCCATCGGTTCATCTCTTGGAGTCTCCGGTCTAGGAAATCCTCTTGACTTCGAGTCTCGAGGGTCCTCTGACAGAATGGGGGCAGGGATCTTCCAGGGGTGGAGTCGTGATCCGATTGAGGGCTCTCCACCCTCGGGTTCATTTTCCCAGGAAAGACGGGATGACTGGCCCAAGTGGCCCGCCCCGCCGTTGGATTCTGGTGTTCCGACGACACCCTTTCCAGGCGCACTGATGCCTGCGGCTGCTGCATAGCCTGCACAGCTTCAGTGAGGTCTCTGACCTGCTGCACTAGCAGATCAAACTGCTCCACGTCGACCGCCATCGTCGGAGGAGGAGGAGGAGGTTGGGAAATAGGGGGTGAGGCCGGAGCCTGAGATCTGGTCGCGGAGGTCGTGGATCGTCGCGTGGACGCCTTGCGGGGAGGCATCGAGCAAGGATCGAGTGGAGAAAGGAGGAGGGGACACCGAAAGAAATGCCCGGGGGCCGTCCCGTTGAGCACTCCTTTAAGAACAAGGATACTGAGAAGACACAGCCCCTTCCTCTAGCGCCAAGCCTGTTGGTGCAAAAATCCGCTTGCGCCGGAGAAGCTGGAGTCGAGGGAGTCGCGGTCGCCACCGAGACCTGCAAAAGAAGTCTAAACCGGAGGTGGGGTTGCTCCGGCAAGACCCTCCGACGCTCAAGTCAGTTCTCTGCCTCAACAAGAATGGAGCACTCGATCGAAAATTTTAGTAGAGTTTCTAGGTAAAAACAAGAGCTTATGGAATAACGTATCTGGGGTTCCCCTTTTATAGGCAGAGAGGGCAACAAACTGATGGTGACGCCTGTAACCGTCTGGCAGTGGGCCGCCCATAGTCAGAAAAAGGTTGTTGCGGAGAGTAGTGGGGTGGACCCGTGGCTATTACCGGGGCGTGCCACGTGGAGTCTGCCACGAGAAGTGGAGCGGCGTCCGTTGTCGCGACCTGCTAGAGGATAGAAGAATCGCGTGGTATCCGTCGCAGGAAGTGGAGCAGGACTGTGGCCATTATTACGGCCTGCCAAGGAGTGATGGAGCCATATGGAATCCATCGCAGGAGGTGGAGCAGGGTCATGGAGTGATGGAGCCGTGTGGAATCTGCCGCAGGGAATGGAACAGAATCGCGGCTGTTACTGCAGCGCACCAGGGGGCGAAGGTCTATCGGTTGAAGTTCGGCTGGAGTGTCTGGCGGAGAGAGGTAGTTAGCCATCTATCTAAGAGGAGCTCGAAATCCAGCTTTCATAAGAGTTCGGATGGAGTCTTCCTTCAGTCACAGCCGAGGGCGGAGCCCGACTCCCATAGGAGCCCAGGCGGAGCTTACCAGCAATTGAAGTTAGTGACGGAGCCCAGCTCTCGTAGGAGTCCGGGCGGAGTCTTCCTACAGTTAAAGTCAGGTGTGGAGCCCGGCTCCCATAGGAATCCAGACGGAGCTTACCAGCGGTTGAAGTTGGTGACGGAGCCCGGCTCCCGTAGGAGTCCGGGCGGAGTCCTCCTTGCGGTCGAAGTCGTGGACGGAGCCCGACTCCCGTAGGAGTCCGGGCGGTTGAAGTTGGTGACGGAGCCTGGCTTCCGTAGGAGTCCGGGCAGAGTCCTCCTTGCGATCGAAGTCGTGGACGGAGTCCGGACTCCTACGAGAGTCCGGGCGGAGTCCTCCTTGCGATCGAAGTCGTGGACGGAGCCCGGCTCCCGTAGGAGTCCGGGCGGTTGAAGTTGGTGACGGAGCCCGGCTCCCGTGGGAGTCCGGGTGGAGTCCTCCTTGCGGTCGAAGTCATGGACACAGCCCAGCTCCCGTAGGAGTCCGGGCGGTTGAAGTTGGTGACGGAGCCCGGCTCCCGTAGGAGTCCGTGTTGGAACCTTATCTAGGGTTTCAGGGTTAGATCTTGAAACTTTTTCAAGATCATACAGCGGAAGACTAAAATAAATCAAAATTTATTTTCTAAAATTAGAAAATCTCTAGATCTAAGATCTTATTACATGATTATTACATAGCATTAAATCAAAAATTAAAATATATAAATATAGCATGAACTACATGTTGATCATATCAACATGTTTCTATACTACATCTAATGTATGTATTAAACAATAGATCAGATCTATTACCTTGCAAGTTAGATGTTCTAACCTTGTTGATCTGGGCTTGAGGATGATGTTGCAAGCCGCACATGTGTCCGGCCTCTAGGAGTCATCCACACGAGCCCACGAATCTCGATCAGAAATCCTGCTTCAGGAAATCAGCACAGTATGCTAGTACTGCGCTGATCCTTCTTTGATGGTTGATCAGGTACCTCCTTCTTCTTGATTTAGACTCTTCCAAAGATGAAAAGTAGAAGGAGGAGTTTCAGATCTGAGATGCTCTCAGGAAACTCAAGATGGAGGGAGGAAAGATATGAAAACAAAAGCCCAAGAAGAAGACCCTCTTCTTCTTCACGTTTTTCTCTCTAGACACCCAAACTTGCATCTTTTATATCTCCGCGACCCAATGATATTTCTCTTTGATTTTTGGATGGCGCAAAGGTCTCTCAAATCTCTGACTTCTCCTAAAATTTCATGAAGAAACTCATCTTATATAGAGAGATATGATAGAGTCCTTGTCTAGATCAAACACCTAGTCAAGGCTTATCCAAACATGGCAAGTTAAGGGACGCCCAACTCTTGAGCACCTCCTTCATATGTTCATGCATGGATCACCAGAAAAGGGTACACAAAGTATTCCCTAAAAGTCACAAAAATTCCAAAAAAAATTTGGATAAATTCAGTGAAAAATTGAAAGAGTTTTGGATTTCTAAAACTCTATCTCATAGAATTCGAAATCCAAACTTATTCCTTTCAGATTTGATCCAAACCACCTTCCATGTAAGAAAGAAGAGAGGAGACCTTTTGTGAACGTAGGAGAGATCTGAAAGAGGGCTTTTGTCGCACAAAATAAGTGGAGATTGGCATTGAATAAGAGAGAGGGCGTGGAGAAGGCTTATGTGGCGCAAGGTGGAATCCTAGTCTTACTAGGATTCTGTCTTATGACTTGTTTTAATTTGGTTTCCCAAACCAAATCAAATCAAAATTAGATCAACCCAATTAAAATAAATTTTAACCCAATTAAGAACCTAATTTAATCAGATTAAATTACATTTAAATCTGATTTAATTTTTTAATCAAATTAGAAATTAGATTGACCCAAGTCCTAGTTGAACTAGGACTAGTTTTTTCCTTGCACTTGGCTTATCCAATAAACCAATTGGACTTGATCCAATCAAGCCCAAACTAAATTTAATTAAATTATATTTAATTAAATTTAATCTCAACCATTGGCTTAATCAAATTAAGCCAATCAGCAATCGAATTGCTAATAGATCCTCCTGCAACACTTGCACTGGTTAAATGTCAATCGTATTGATCATTTAACCCTAGAATGATTCTTAATCGTTGATCAACCATCTGATCGGATCATGAACTCTAATGTGTGTGACCTCATAGGTCCGAACCTAAGTCGGTAGCATAAGAACAAATTTTATACCAATCGAAGTGACCATCTAGCAATGGTACCCGACGATCGGATAGGTCGAATGTATAGAACAACATCCTTAGAACCCATGCAGATATAGTTTTCATATAATTCATCCCCTTAACCAAAATGATCATAGGACACCCCAGAGTTCAACTGTCAACTCTGATCAGGTTGTCCACATTGTATTTCAAAATATCAAGTCCATCTGATGGATTACCCTGGCCAAGGTTTTGCTAAATTGAAATACAGCGACTCATTCTTCTCCAACTCTTGGAGTGGTCAATCCCATCTCGATCACACTCTGACTTCGTAAGTACTTGACTGTGCCCAGAAGCCTTCCATCCCTAAATTAGAAATTAAGTTAGTCCAGTACCAAAGCACAGTGAGTTGCTTGCAAGTCACTGAGGCGATCTCAAGTCTAAGGGACACTTATACCTATATCCCATCAGAGACATTCTCGACAGCAGAATACTCTAGAGTTGGTCACGTTCAATGATGATGTACCCTTACATCTCATCTGTATGCCATACCAGTATCTCCACACTCCTTGGTTAAGAGGACAACCAACCCATATGGCCTACAGCGACCTATGCTCGATAGAAGCTGTTGTCCTATTAACAGCCTATCATTTGGTCGTGAACAGTTTTAAGGACTAATCGATAAATCCTCTCTTTATCGAATCTAAATAGTCCTAAGGACTTCATCATAACAACGGAGTTCATTAGAAGATGAAAGCTTATGATGAAAATGCCAAATATATTTTATTTATTAACAAATCAATTACAATACTTGGTTGCTCAACCGTTAACAGCTTGACGATTGGCTTTTTGGGACACATTTCCCAACAACTCTCACTTGTCCTAAAGCCACTCGGCATAGTATCTAATACCCATCTTCGACTTGTGGTTGTCGAACTCCTTTATCGCCAGGGCTTTAGTGAAGGGGTCGGCTAGGTTCTCCTTTTCGTCAATCTTATGAAGGTCGACGTCACCTCGATCTACGATCTCTCGGACCAGGTGGAAGTGGTGCAAGATGTGCTTCGTCCACTGATGTGCTTTGGGTTCCTTCACCTGAGCTATGGCACCAGTGCTGTCGTAGTAGAGCAGGACTGGACCATCGAGGGAGGGTGCTACTCCGAGTTCGTTGATGAATTTTCTCAGCCACACAGCTTCCTTCGCGGTATCCGATGCTGCGATGTACTCCACTTCACAAATAGAGTCTGCCACAGTATGCTGCTTGAAACTCTTCCAGCAGATGGCTCCACCATTCAGAGTAAAGATATAACCCAACATGCTCCTGCTGTCATCATGGTCAGATTGGAAGCTGGAGTCTGTGAACCCCACAAGTTTCAGATCTGACTCGTCATAAACCAACCATTGGTCCTTAGTATTTCTCAAATACCTAAGGATGGCTTTAACCACTTTTCAGTGGTTTTCTCCAGGATCAGATTGGTATCTACTCACTACTCCTAGTGAGTATGCCACATCTGGTCTTGTACATGTCATGGCGTACATGACAGATCCCACGACTGAAGCATATGGGACTCTACTCATATGCTCTCTCTCTTCAGGAGTTGTCGGACAATCTTTCTTAGAGAGAGAAATTCCGTGGCCTATCGGTAGATAGCCCTTCTTGGAATTCTCCATGCTGAACCTCTTCAGCACAGTGTCTATGTACATGGACTGGGATAACCCAAGCATCCTTTTAGATCTATCCCTATAGATCTTCATCCCTAGGATGTAGGATGCTTCACCCAAGTCCTTCATGGAGAACTGTGATGACAACCAAACTTTTATTCCCTGTAGTGCGGGGATGTCATTTTTGATTAAGAGAATGTCATCCACGTACAAGATAAGGAATACCACAACTGGACCATTTGCCCATTTATAGATGCAGGGCTCTTCTCCATTCTTAATGAAGCCATACGTTTTGATCACCTTATCAAAACGCATGTTCCAACTCCAAGAAGCTTGCTTCAATCCATAAATGGATCTCTGAAGCTTGCAACCTTGAACTCATCTGTGGATGTAAACCCCTCAGGTTGTATCATATACACCTCTTCGGTAAGCTCTCCATTCAGGAAAGTTGTCTTTACATCCATCTGCCAGATCTCATAATCTAGATGGGCAGCTATTGCAAGCATTATCCGAATGGATTTGAGCATTGCCATAGGGGAAAACATCTTGTCATAGTCAATACCATAACGTTGACGATACCCCTTGGCTACCAGACAGGCTTTATAGGTCTCCACCTTTCCGTCTGTGCCCCTCTTCCTTTTGAAGACCCATTTACACCCAATGGGTTTAACCCCTTTAGGTGGGTCAACCAATGTCCATACATCGTTGACCTTCATGGACTCCATTTTAGATTTCATGGCTTCAAGCCATTTCTCGAATCAGGTCTCTGCATTGCATCCATATAGGTGATCGGATCCTCATTATTCTCATCAAGTTCGATGGGATCACCATCCCGGACCAAGAAATCATAGTATCTGTCCGATTGATGCGGTACTCTATCAGATCGCCTTAATGGTGTAGGTACATTGGGCTCCGGATATGATCTAATCATATCAGACTCAGGTTCAGCTATTGGTGTCGGTCCTTTTACTTGTTGAACTTCATCAAGTTCAATCTTAGAGGCAACGGTTCCTTCACCAAGGAACTCCTTTTCTAAAAAGATTGCCTTAAGGCTGACGAACACCTTTTGTTCATCAGCATGGTAGAAAAAATATCCTTTTGTCTCTTTGGGGTACCCTATGAATGAGCATTTGTCAGACCTAGGTCCAAGTTTGTTTGTGACTAATCGTTTGACATAGGCCGGGCACCCCCAGACCCTAAGGTGTGAAAGTGCTGGCTTATGTCCCGTCCATATCTCATATGGAGTCTTAATTACAGACTTATTTGGAACCCTATTTAACAGATAACAGGCCGATTCGAGTGCATATCTCCAGAAAGATATCGGCAAGCTAGCAAAACCCATCATGGATCGGACCATGTCTAACAGAGTCTGATTCCTCCTTTCAGACACACCATTATGCTGTGGTGTTCCTGGAGGAGTCCATTGGGAGAGAATTCCATTCTCTCCTAGATATGTGAGAAATTCACTAAAAAGGTATTCTCCTCCTCGATCAGATCGAAGAGTTTTAATACTCTTCCCAGTTTGTTTTTCTACTTCACTTCAGAATCGTTTGAACATTTTAAATGAATCCGACTTATGTTTCATCAGATAGACATATCCATATCGGGATAGGTCATCCGTGAAAGTTATGAAGTAGAAATATCCACCTCTAGCACTGGTGCTCATGGGCCCACATACATCAGTATGTACTAGGCCCAAGAGCTCAGTAGCTCTCTCACCTTTTCCAGTAAAAGGTGACTTGGTCATTTTATCAAGAAGACAGGACTCACAGGTTAGAAGTGATTCACAATCACTGACTTCGAGGATTTCCTCTTGAGTCAACCTGTTTATTCTGTTCTTGTTTATATGACCTAGCCTACAGTGCCATAAGTAGATATCTGACACACTATCTAATCTAGGGTGCTTGCCAGTAGAATATACTCTTATCAGGCTTGATCTTTTTGGTCTGGCTCTGCACTGATGTCCCAGCCTGAACTTGCACCTTCTTCACTTTCTTCTTCTTATTCTTCTTCCCTTTCTCAAAAGGTCGAGAACCAGAAGATGAACCTCCCACTAAGTTCACCGACTCGTGAAGTTGGTGATCCTTCTCAAAGTTCTGAAGCAACCCCAATAACCCGTGGTAGTTCTCTTCAGGCTTTGTCATTTTATAATGAGTGAGGAATGGGAGAAAAGACTTGGGCAGCGAGTTCAGTATTGCATCTTTCCCAAGCTGCTCATGCAAGAAAAAGTTGAGCTTGCTCAATCGTTCCATCAGCTCGATCATGTACAATACATGATCAGTGACAGAGGCACCATCCCGTATTTTGGCATTGAAGATGGCACAACTAGTCTTGTGCCTCTCCACGTCATCGGGTGTGCCAAAGGCATCCTCCAACACTTGAAGCATGTCCTTTGGCTGAGCCATCTCGAATCTGCGACTGAACTCGTCGCTCATAGCAGCCAGCATGATACAGCGCACCATGGTCCGGTCACTGAGCCACTTTCGGTAAGTATCTCTGACTGTTCCACATGCATTGACAGCTAGCTCCTTAGGTGCAGGATCCATTATCACATATAGGATCCATTCATGCTCTAGGACTATCTTCAACTTTCGGTACCAGCTACCAAAGTTGGATCCCACCAACTTATCATTGTCCAACAATGATCGGAGCGATAGGGAAGTGGCCATATTTGCACAAAGAAAAACCATAACCTAATTAGTAATTGATTCATTAAACCTAAAGATTTGGACTTTAATCAAAAGGTTTCTCCCACTATTTTATTCGAATTGGTAGCCTCTACCTCCAACTCGAGGAATTACCCTAATTCCTTAGCGGGTACTAGAATCCACTTAGACTGCACACAAGCCCAACTTTGGTTGGTCAACCCATGTACATCTAAGGATAGGTTCATAATCAATTATTTCTCTAAACAATTTCTAGTAATTTTAATTTTGCCCCAGAAACCTAATCAGTAGGCTTTGGCCTCCATTGTAAGGATCGGTTAGGTCCAACCATTAACATGATCATACTTGGTGTATCTAACCAACGAATGATTAAGCCCAACTTTGGTTGGCTCACCTAACCACCATTAGAGAGACACTTCCAAGTCGTCATATGATGAGTGATAATTCCATTAGTCAACAAGCACCAGGGCTTTGGGTCTGCAATGATTATTGAGTTAATGGACTCATTATCAAACACCTTAATGGGAGGCTATGACTTAGTTATCTCCATAACTTTATCATTTTAAGGATCTAATAATTTTAGAGGATTTAAATAATATAGAGGATGAGGTCAGATGAACCAGCCTATCATGATCCTCCACTGGCTTCACCAAGTTAGCTTAAGGGAGACCATTAAAAGGGCTGATCTAGGAGCACCTAAATCAATCACACTTATTTACCTAGCTGACATGGGTCAGCTCGAATAGTCAAGTGCTCCGATCAAAACATAATTTCACCAAGAGGCCAGGTAAGTTCGATCAGTGGGATGGTCTGCCAAAGCTTGCCTTAGACACCATCAGAAATGGCTAGGTAAGCGGCTCCTAATTAAAAACCACCGGTCTGGTTTACCTTAGACACCAACTGGTTTAATTAGTTTCGATTAGATCAACCTAACAGTTCGTGCTAGACCGCTTGCCAAGAATCAAGTCCATTTGGTTCTCGTTAAAGACATGGACTTGACCAACTACAACTATTGTAATTGATATAGAGAATCCTTGACCTAATCTAAGACAACAATTGATTAGATTTAGTCAATTCTCTAATTAAGTCCATCTTTAATCTAACCATAGGTCTAACCCAATTAATGGACCTAATTCTCACTAACCCATTAACCCAATGTGTTATGATTTGTGTCTTAGGTTCTTCAATTCACAATCCTAGAACCTAATCAAACAACTTCTTAATTCTTAATTAAGTTTTGGGCTGAGGGTTGGGTTTGGCTTTTCAAAAAATAATTTTTATATTTGTAAAATAATTTTATAATATGATTCTACCAACTATATTATATATTTGATTCATAATCAAGATACAAGTGAAATAAACATGAAACTACTTTAGATCTAATCTAAACAGGTTCATGTAATTGAAATAATTTCAACTTTAAACAATTTCTTTGCACAAAAATTATTAACAAAGAGATTTTATTTTAGATTTAAATATCTTTTAAATCTAATAAATCATAAATTTAATCTAGATCATATCTAACAAATTTATGATTAAAGATAGATCTACACAAACTAGGACAACCTTTGCACTGTAAGGGGTAAACCTTACAGCAGGACAACCTTGCAGTTTGTGATTGATCTAAAATTTTAATTTTAGATTTAATAATTAGATTATAAATTAGATTTAATCTAAGAAATAATCTAAGCATGCATAAATAATCATGTAATAAAAAACCTAGGCTCTGATACCAATTGTTGGAACCTTATCTAGGGTTTCAGGGTTACATCTTGAAACTTTTTCAAGATCATACAGCGGAAGACTAAAATAAATCAAAATTTATTTTTTAAAATCAAAAAATCTCTAGATCTAAGATCCAATTATATGATTATTACATAGCATTAAATCAAAAATTAAAATATATAAATATAGCATGAACTACATGTTGATCATATCAACATGTTTCTATACTACATCTAATGTATGTATTAAACAATAGATCAGATCT